>NC_134398.1:81205210-81505210 GCF_050003625.1 Haematobia irritans
CTTCATCTGCGTACATCACTGATTTTGAATATATATCCCATACATTTTTGTGGAGAATTTTAAATTAAATTGGTGATTAAATTAAAATGGATGAGAGCGAGGATTTTACTCTAGTTGTTTCAAATTTTGCACAAAGAGTATAGTATTGTCAAGTAATCCCAATATTTATGCCCCCATATAAACGTATGGGGACTATACCAAAATCATTTGGTATATTTGAGAGAATGTTCTTCTCGTGTAATTGAAAAAGCAAATTACGAAAATTGAAAGATTTTGGGGCAATGAACATATTTTTGGAAATTAAAAATATGAATTGAAACATTTACAACTCTTGAACACCCACGGTCGGCTAATTTTATGTTAATTTTACTGTGTTAATATAGCACACGACCCCAAATAAATGTCCACTTTTGGGTTTTTATTGAGTTTTGCAGGGAGAATTGTTAAAAGATATATTGCTGAATATAACATTCTCAAAATTCGTATCAAAAATCCCCAAAGTGGGAACATATATTAAAAAAAAAAAAACCTCATTTTTTGTAAATTGCATATTTCTCAGCAGTTTACCGACATAATCTTTAAACCATTTACAGTTAGTTCGTGGACGCATGAGGCTTTTCGGAAATCGTTTCTTTGGAAAAGGAGAATTCTGTATAACAATTTTTTTCTTTTTTAGAAATTTCCAATTTTGGAACAAGAAGGACTCATATACTACTTGACCAAAATGGCTGTAAAATCTTAAAAGGTATCTTTATTTGGTGTTCTACAAGAAACAAGCAAAAAAAAAGGGCAGACGGTTTCTACAACCCCTTACAGTTAGTTAGTGGACTCATGAGGCTTTTTGGAAAACAGGTCGGCTTAGTAATCGGTGCTTTGTCAAATAAGAATTTTTTTTAAAACAATAAACTTTTTATAAAAGCCGACCAAAATGGCCGACATAAGCTTAAAACGTATGCTTATTTGGTGTTCTGAAAGACACAAGTAAAAAATAATGGGAAAAGTCTAGAAAAAAATGTTACGACACGAAGAAAGCGTTTTTCGAAAAAAATTGGTCAAAATTCGGTGTTTTTTTAAACTCCAAATTGTGGAGTCTACAACGAACTATAAGATATTGACATACACTGAAAAAAAAGCATGTCCGACTTTGTCGTTACTTTAAAAATTTTGGTATTGATTCCGAGCCAAAGAAGCGGAGAATACAAGTAAGGATACTTTTAAGACACAATTCTCTTTTAAATTTGGGTTTTGTGCACTTGCTTCTAGGAAGAAATTTTTAACTTTTCGCTTTTTCATATGCTTTGATAGCATATTTAAAAACGAGTTAACGGCAACTTTATTTTCCAAATTAAGACTCGACTTCCAGCAGAAATTATGCTATGTTTGAAGCAAAAAACGTCTTTAAAATAAAGTGTTGAAAAACATGTCCTATATTTGAACGATTTTTGTGCTTTATAGTCAAGATGCAAAAAGACAACTAATGTAAGACAATTTCATTAAATTTAAAGAATTTTTCTGAACTAACACAGTCAAGTTGACCTTAGCCCAAACATTTTTTCTTTCATGTTATGATTTTTAAGTGAAATCACTTAATTATAAGGACAATACGACATTATTGAAAAGTTTGTCGACTTTTTGACAAGGAATTCCTTGGATGTAATTTTGAACAATATGTTTCATTGCGTAAATTGACTTTTTTCTATAAGGCTATTCAGAGATCGTTACCCGCGGATTTACTTTCGAAATTTATTTTCTCCCACTCTGTTAGGAACCCACAGATTAACATACCTCAGATTTCCTGTTCTACATTCGAGAGATCGTTCATAGTGTCCGTTGCTAGAATTTGGAATTCTCTCCCGATAACACTCAGGTGCTTCAACTTTACTACACGCAAAAAAATAATTCTTTCCTCCCAAACGAAATTTTAGACAAACAAAGTTCGTTTCTCATTTGCTTTTCGCTGTAAGGAAGTGTATTTGGAAGAAAAGTATATACTTTTTGTGATAAACGTTTATTCTTTTCCAGGATGTAAAAACAATTTCATAACGACTAGCTCAAAAAAAACCATTATTTTCTTGCTAATTGCATTGTCCCTCACATCTTTCTCACATCCACGAGGATTTTTAGTTCTTAACACCTTTTCCGTAATACCAACAATGTAGAAGAAATTATACGATTTTATAAATTTTTAAAATTTTTTTTACCTTTCGCCTGGACGAAGAATCGAACCGCGGACCATGCACATTGTAAGCCAACACACTAACCACTGAGCTATGTACCTGTTATGGTCATCAATAGATAAATATCAATATAAGTTATATTTATATAGCATAGCTTGCGGCGCCCACGAACCGAATAAACAAAGTTTATTTAACAGAAACAAACATTTAGTTTGGCACCGTGGAGCAGTGGTAGCTACGTCCGACTCTCATGCCAAGGGTCGTGGGTTCGATCCCTGCTTCGGCCAAAGTTTTTTTTTTGCTTTCGTTTTTTTTTACATATATTCCAGATATATTCGGAAGATTCCGAAAAATGTTTCAACATTACATTGTACTATATTAAATTTTGAACTGTAAAATGTGTCTTATTAAAGACCTAAAGTCAGAAAAGAACAGTGTTTGATATAAACGAAATGGACTGTGTTGTTATTTCAAAAATAACTTTTTTTATTGAAAAAATAAAAATTTTGTAACAAACGAATTTTTTTGGTGATAAAAGTTTAAAATTTTCGAAGCAATTCAAAAAACTCTAACAAAAGAAAAACGTTTTCGGTACACGTTTTCCAAACGTTTTTTTTCTTTGCGTGTATTTACCAATTTAAGCAATTCTTGTTACAGAGTTTTCTAAATGAATGATTTATAGAAGAATAAATTAGTTAATAAAGATGTCTGTCATTGCCAATGGTAGTTATCCTTATTTTCTGGAATAAGTATTGGTGGATATTATTTGAACCTTTAGCCATATTTTTATTTTTATTTTTTATTTCTCAGTTTTATTTTTATTATTTGCTTTATTTTTGCTTATTTCGTTTGCACTTATATATTCTACACTTTTTCTAAAAATTCGTTCATATTGTTATTTAATTAAGTGGTAAATTTATTTTAGATTTTATATAATTTGTCACGATTCAACTATCCATGGGACGGTTGTCCAATTTGCACCACTACACTGGCAACTTGTCGATTTGTGCACGGCTAAGGCTCGTCGGGCTTGGGCGGGTGTACGTTGTAGGCAAATCGGATGGAAACCGGGGATAATAAAAGTTATTTGTACCAGTGTAACCAAAACTTAGACTAAAAGTCTTCACAAAAAAAATAAAAAAAAGAGCCAGGAACAATTCGCGTCAGATCTGTGGTGATATGATTGAAGACAGAGGGAAATGGTGTAATTTTCCGGCCTAAACCCACCCACGGTCATTCACCTATGACCTACCATGGTAACACTTGGGCCTAATTGACTATGGTTACCCCTAACACCTTTTATTTCACGACCAAATACCTACCTGTATGACGGCCTACTTAGACATTCCAAAACACGTTCTATTCAAATTCATTCAGGGACCTTAAGTTTATTTTGACAGAATTAAATACTCCATAAATATGTTTAATAATTTCAAAATTCGATTTAGTAAAATAACAAATCATAGCAGTGCATCCAGACGAAGTGTCTTTGTCAACAATGAATAAAGCTTAGGAAAATCTTCTTCACGAAGCCAAAAACATTTTATCCAAACCTCACAGTCAACCTAATTTCTTAAATCGAAGTTTGTATATAAGGTAACCTTAATAATAATAAAAGAAAACAATTGGTTTATATCAAGGCTCTGAAACCTTAGTTCGACGTTGCTGTAAATCAATAAAATAAAATGGATTCATTGTACTACAGACTCCCTAACATAGCGCTATGGACCGGGTGAAAGTGTGTATTAATCCCTAATTAAATATTTTTCGAACTAAAATTTCACCGAGGCAAATATAAACCCCATAACTAAAAAAAAAGAAATCGTAGGATTTAGAATATATGTTTGCCATAATTAAGATTAAACTGTTATATGTTTACATTTTTAGACATTATAATTTCCAAAACAAATCAAAACCAATACTTTAAACTATTGCGGACGTTAAATTTCATAAGAGTATCAATTCAAGTTGTTTCGATGAGATTCGATAAATTCCTGCTTTCTTCAATTAAATTCTGATTCACCAAATCACACTCAACACATTACTATTAGCAAAATAATGCGTATCACTTACATATAATGGAGATCCATAAATTTGAGTTTAAATTGTATGCAATAATCAATAAAATGTATAATTCTTAACAT
Source organism: Haematobia irritans (assembly GCF_050003625.1). Classification (NCBI taxonomy): domain Eukaryota; kingdom Metazoa; phylum Arthropoda; class Insecta; order Diptera; family Muscidae; genus Haematobia; species Haematobia irritans. Next base: position 81,209,532 of record NC_134398.1, read on the forward strand.
AGCTTAGTTGTAAAAATTATCAAAACTGTGAAATGTATTTAGTTAGACAGCAGATACTGTTATCGATAAGTGGTAATCGATTTAACAACATCAACTGGAAACTGACTGGTCGATGGGTATATGTTTTTGGATCATTTTGGCCGTGCATAATATGTATGTTGGTTTCAAAGTACCAAAACAACATAACACATACGGTATGGCACTCACATTAAAACGGGTACAGCGCAATCTATTCCAAATTTACCTGTTGTAGTTATTGTAACTTGTGTTCTGGGTGCACAAAATCGTACTAATCAGATACCAAGAATTATTTCTGTCTTCTGCGTCGCTGCGCTGTTGAGGGGTGTATGTGTATCCACTGCTAGTGATGAGACGGTTGTTGATGATGATTTTAGTGATGATCTTACTTGTTGGGCTATTGCTGTCGTTGTTGATGATGATCTTCGCTGATGGGCTTTTGCTGTTGATGATGGTCTTTGCTGATGGGCTATTGCCGTTGATGATGGTCTTTGCTGATGGGCTATTGCTGTTGTTGTTGATGATGATGAAATTAGATGGGCATTGGTGGTTATTTTGTTTGAAGCTGGTGTACTATTGGTGTGTTTGGTGGCTTTTGGTAATTAGGATTATGTTGCTGACTGTCAGAGATGAGCTGTTGGATTTCCCCAGACTATTACTAGTGGTACTGCAGCTCTTTTTTAATGGACGTGTATGATGAACCTTTCATGGTTATGATGACTGTTGGCGATTGATGGTGGCTATTGTGGTAGTTTTGTTAGCTGTCAGTGATGAGCAATTAGATTCTGCCGGTCAATGTTTTTCCTCTATTTGATGGCTATCGGCTGTTGGATTCCTGCATACCAATGGGGTTTTCCTTGTTGGGTGGCTATCAGAGATGCGCTGCTGACTACTTGTTAACAGCAGCAGGTATTCTCAACGTACCAATCGAATTTTTGTGACACTGCACTTGTGGCTGGTGGTTTTGCCACGTTCCCCTCGTTGTGGGCTGACTAAAAGTTTACCAATCAGTGATGGCTTTAACTCAATATGTCTTTTTTTCCCTTACCGTGTCGACTGGAAAAGCTGTGTTTAAAACAAAGGCCTCACAAAATATAGCCAAACAAAAAAATTGCCAATTATTTTTCCAATATGGAGGACTTGAGCCTGCCACGTCGACACTCAACCGGAAAAGAACATTTCTCGACGAAACGCCATTTTATATATCGATCAAACTTCGTTAAGTCGAGCTCATAAACTGCTACCAACTTCTGTTAAGCATTATAATTATCTTTCCATCTAATTTATCTATAATTTGTAGATGGCGCTAATCGGTACACACACCAAAACCTGGTGGTTTTGTTTTATCATATCAGCAAACCTAGTTTGCTGATATGATAAAGTTTAATCGTTATAGCAACGAAAATACTTTCATCACCTCTTCATGCCTTTAGATCCTTTGCATGGAAAACTCCTTGTGGTTTACCTTGTAAACTCTCAACTTCATACAGGTTTTGACCAACCTTTCGAACAATACGACATTTAATAAATTTCTTGCACAGCTTAGCTGAAACTTGTTTCGAAAAATCTGATAGTTGAAAATTGCGTCGAAACACTTCTTGTCCCACAAGGAAATTCGCAATTCTACTCTTGAAGTTGTATCTTTTAGCATTGGCTTCATAAGTTTTATGTAAGTTTTGCTTGACATTGTCCCTAACTATTTCTAAGAATTCTTGCCGATTCTCGATTCGATTTTCGGGATCTTCCAAAAGATTTAAATTACGGGCTAGCTTGTATGCCGAAGCATGCGTAATCATGTTATTTCCGAATAAAACAAAGTAAGGCGAAGCTCCAATTGCTGAATGGACAGCTGAACGGAGAGCACACTCGATCTCACAAAGATGTAGATCCCAATCCTGTTGGTTATCCTTTAAATATGATCGAATCGCGGCTAAAACTGACTGATTTACGCGTTCTGACGCATTTGCCTGAGGCGCGTAAAAGCCTGTTCTCAAATGTTCAATGCCAAACGTCTTCATTAAATCTTCAAATTGCTTGCTTACAAACTGAACTCCATTGTCCGATATAAGTGTCTCTGGACAACCAAATTTATAAAATATTTCCCGAATAAGAAAATCAACTACATTTCTAGAAGTAGCTTTTGCCATCGGCTTTAGAAAAACAAATTTCGAAAAGTAATCAAGAACAATGAATATAAAACAATTTCCCTTCCTTGATCTGGTGTATGGGCCTAAAAAGTCTATGTAAATTCTCTGAAAAGGTCGACATACATCAGGTTCACGCCCCATCGGTGGCTTAAGTATTATATTCGAAGGTTTCGATTCCTTGCAAATGTCACATCGGTTAATGAAATCACGAACTTGTACGCCCAGATGCGGCCAGTAAAAATACTCCCGTATTCTACGAATAGTTTTCCCAATACCCCCATGAGACATAGTCGGTGGTTCATGTGCATTCCTGATCAAACTTTCCGTTAACTCTGCAGGAACCCAGAGTTTCCAAGCATGTTCCTTCTCGGGCACGTTGCCGGTATACGGTACTGTCCTCTTATAAACAAAACGGCCCACAACTCTAAGATCAGGCAACAAATTTTCCTGAGACAGGACGGTCTCAATTAACTTCTGATACTCTTCTGACTCAAATGCCTTGGACTTCAAATCGATTAATGTATTAGGATCCACCTCCAGAGAATCTAGCGCGTATCTGGATAAGCTATCCGGAACCACGTTTTGTGTCCCTTTTCTGTGACGAATTTCAAATGTAAACGATTGAAGCCGCAGGCTCCACCTGGCTAAACGTCCGCTTAAATCGCGTTGTGACATAAGCCACTTAAGACTACTGTGATCGGTGATCACCACAAAACTCATCAATTCTATGTAAGGTCTGAAACGTTTAATAGCAAGAACTACCGCCAGACATTCACGTTCCGTTACTGAATAATTTCGTTGTGCAGTCGTCAATTTCCTGGAGAAATACGCGATAGGGTGTTCGCCTCCTTCATCATCTTCCTGAAATATGACCGCCCCTACACCTACATCGGATGCGTCACATTGTACATAGAACGTCTTACTAAAATCCGGATTAGAAAGTACTGGACTAGCTGTCAAACACTGTTTAAGTTTATCAAACGCAACCTTTGCCTCATCAGAGAACACAAATTTTCTACCTTTCTTTAAAGATTCACTAATAGGTGCGGAAATGGTGGCATAATCATGAATGAAGCGCCTGTACCATCCTGCGGTACCTAAAAAGCTTCTAACCTGCTTCGCGGTAGTCGGGTATTCAAACTTTTCTATTGCCTTAATTTTCTCTGGATCCGGTCTAAGTAAACCCTCGCCTACAACAAAACCTAAGTACTTTAACTCCTTACAACAGAATTTAGACTTCGCGACATTGATCGTAAGACCTGCAAGTTCCAAACACTTCGCGACTTCTCTCAAAACACCGATGTGTTCTGCAAATCCAGCAGATACCACCAGCAAATCGTCAAGATAGACAAAAACCTTTTCCCTTAACCGAGCAGGAATGACCTTGTCCATTAAACGGCATAACCTTTGGGCGGCATTGCACAGCCCGAAAGGCATGACAGTGAAATGGTACAAGGGTCGTCCTGCCACGGTAAAGGCTGTTTTCTCTCTAGATGATTCTGCCAGGGGTATCTGCCTGAACACATCTTTGAGATCAATGCTCGAGATAAAATGAGTGTCGCCCAAACGACTTAACAAACCCTCAATATGAGGAAGAGGATAGGCGTCCTTCACCGTCAGGTCATTGAGCCTACGCGCATCTAAACAAAGTCTAACTTTTTCCCCTTTCTGAACCATTGTAATCCTATTATTCCATGGGCTCTCGCTTGGCTCAATGACCCCCAGTGAAAGCATCCTATCCAATTCCCCATAAATAAGTTTTTGTACGGCCGGAGAAATCGGAAAGTGTTTTTCCTTAATCGGAACTGCATTACCGGTATCTATAACGTGGGTCTCTAAAGTAGTTTTGCCTAAGCCTTTTCGAGTAAAACACGGAAATAAGGATACAACATTGTCCAATACTAATCTTTGATCATTGTCCAGGGTATGCATTCTAGGATAAACTTCCTCGGATTCTTCCCCACAAACTGATAAACCATTAACCTCAAATTTAATCATGTCGAACGATTTCATAAAATCAACACCTAAAAATAGTGGTAACTTCAGCGATGGTACCAGGTAAAAATCTATCGGCAAAGATTTCCTGTTAAAGTTAATCACGGTTCTAACGCGACCTATAACTGGGTTCATTCGCCCATCGGCTGTACTAATTTGCGCCCTATACGGATATATGACAAGTTTGGCCTTCTCCACGAAATCTAAACAACACAGTCCTAAACACGAAACTGTGGCACCACTGTCTAATAGGCCCTGAATGGTAATGCCATTTATTTCAAGGTTAGCGTATATTCGAGAATCCGGACCTTCACTGATACTAGCCGCTGCTATACTCATTCGCGTTTGCTGACGCCTCTTATACCTTTGTCTCGTTTTCTGAATTCTTGGAGATGGTTCATTAAATATTCTTGCCCGTACTTGTTCGTATTCTTGTAATCGTATATGCCATGGTTTGTGAATTACATGAAAATGGTCTGATTCATGATTGTTGGATTGTACAGAAATATCTGAATTCGTACCATTTCCAAAAGTGGAAGAAAGTTGGTCCGTCCTTGAAAGAATCTTGATCTTACTTTTATCAAACGAATCATTTACTAAATTCTCTACTGTTGGTTCATTGGATGATTCTGGGCTGGTTTCTGAGAACGAGCCTCCGCCCCAGATTGAGGTCCGTTCGTACTCCGGTTTTTTTCTCGACATACAGGACACGTTGGAGTAACTACATCGTCTAGACCGCATTTATAACAAAATCTCCTCCATCTCTGTTCCTTACATTCAATAAAAGTATGGCCTTCAACTTTGCAATTCCAGCAAATTAATTTCCTTCCCTTCATAGCGTCTATTTCTAAAATATCCTGTTGCTCAGTAGGTTCAAAATCAAACTCATGTACATTTTTAGGTGGATAACGAGCTGTATTGGAATTTCGCTGATGATTTATCATGTTCTCAGCTCTCCTAGCCTCTGCTCTAAAGTGATCTAAACCATAGGGTCTAACAGCAAATAAAAGTTGCATCATAGATGGCTTCAAATTATTTTTCATGATATCAACCAAATCCTGTTCATTAATCGGATGGCGCTGTTGATTTCTCAAATGTAAAACTGCGCTACAAAATTCATCAAATGGTTCATTACTAAGTTGTTTTCTCTCTAAAATTTTTCTTTGTATATCAAAATCACTTTCAAATCGATGGAAATTCCTAACCAAAGCATCCCTAACACTACTCCAATCTGTTATGTTGTTACTCATTCGCCTATAATCCCAAAACCAATCTAACGCTGCACCAGACAAAAAGAGATGAAAATTCCTAAGCACTTCCGTCCAAGAACAATTATAATCCGCCCGTAAGGTCTCAACTCTAAACACAAAGTCCTCAACACTAGGTGTCTTCACTGTCCCGTCAAATTTCAGTCCCCACTTATCTATCCGACGACAATTTTCTATCATGGGTTCCTGTCGATAAAGCAGTTCATCCTGACCACGAAACATTTCTGAACATTGGTTCCCAAAATTTGACTTATTCGGACGATCAAAAAGCGGATGGCCATGGTTCGCATCAAAATTCTTATTACGCATCCCTTGTGTATTCTGGTGGTCATCATAAAAAACATTAAGACGATTTCGATCATAAGTATCCACATTTGGATTCCCACCCATTTGGCCTGTTCGATTATACGAACTCCTTGTAACACAAGCCTGTGCAATAGGTGGTGGTGGTACATTTAAATTAGGCAATGACATTTGACTACGTTCCTGATTTGCGAAACTTGATTTATTCAATTGAACCGACTTTTGTGGGTTATTACCAGACCTAATCTGAGACATTTGAGGATCCTGCCCATTTGATATTCCCTGATCCGAATTAGAACGATCGGCGAAAGAGTCAGAATCAACCTGATTCATGTTGGCGTATTGTTGTGATAAACTATTGATAGTGGCTCGAACAATTGTCGGTATCAAACCTTCCATTGCTTTTACCAACTCAATTTGTCTTAAGCCCTCCCGAGCAATTTCAGTCTCATCGGCACCCTGAGGCTGTCTACTTTGTCGATAACCCTGTACTATGGTACGTGCCGCTTCGCTAGAAAAATCTGCAGTGTTCAAAGATGTATTTGGACTTAGACATGAATTTCGTTGACGTTCGTCAAAACCTTGCAACTCGGAACCGGATGACATAGTACTGTTATTTATTTGAGTTGACGTTATAGACTGGCCTATTGCCGCGGTTGTACTGGTATTTGTAGTAGCCGTAGCTATGGTTGTCGTATTATGGTCTGTTTGTGGCATTTCCAGTTTAGCCTTAGAACGTGTTAGCATTTGATGTATCTTATAAAGATGACAATGAATATGTAATAAATCCTAGGTGGTATCAATGACGTTCCTTAAATCGCAAATGTAACCGAAAATGGTCAACAACAATCAATCTCTGTCGCAATTGGGTAATGATAAATAGTCCGATCGGTGGTGAATGGTCTGTATGAAAAATCCCAGCAGAGTAAAAAAAAAGAAAGAGAGAAAGACCTGATAGGCTCTCCAGGCCTGGTAACTCACTCCTAAAGTCCCACTAGAGTAAGTCCGGTACGGATGGATGCTTGTAGCTAATCAGAATCCTCCCAAAACATTCTCGAGGTTCGATTCAGTATATCTTAGACTAGAGTCGAACTGCTAGTAGAAGCTATACCGGGGAATCGATGATCAAACTACAACCAAACATACGGAACATGGCCACTAAGGCACGAGCCAGCGAAGGCTGCCCCGAATTATAAATCTCTACAGACCTTAAGGTTCCAGACTCAACCTCGAGTTGAATGCGATCCAGTCTGTCAAAAAAATATAATTCGGCTGTGTACACCCTGTGTGTACGTGAATAAAAACCATATAACGAGAACCGATGGCGGATAGAATGACCAGGTCAAACCCCTACCCCGTGAACTCGGCTGAAAGAGAAGCCCGAAAACTGCAAGCGGTAGTTTGAGCCTAAAAACTCCTACTCCGTTTTCGTTCTCACCTTTCAAATAAACTATCTTCAGTCTATTACTGAAAACCCAAAAAAAAATAACTTAGATAGAATCAAGAGACGTATTCCCATGTATGGTAACGAATCTTTTAACCAAATCAGAAAGGTTTCACTTTGAAATCGATTTCTTTCAAAGAGAATAGTAGAAAAATGTCAAACAAAACTCAACCAAAACAAAATTATATAAAGATGAAACCAAAATAATAAAATAAATTAACCAAACAAAAAAAATAAAAAAAAATAAAATTAAAAAAATGTTTACCTTGATGTGTTCATAGTAGGTTCGGTATTTGGTACGTGAAATAAATTTCAAAATAAGATAAATACAGATTGGCGAAACTGTGAATTTTTCTTGAGAGAGGGAAAACAAAAGTCTAACATCTTGAATGTATGAAATATACTCCCTTGCCGTAAAAATAATGTCGCTTCAAGTGATGAAACATTAGCTCTAACTTGGACTAACACTAATTAAGCGGACTGTATCGGAGACCAAGAAAACGTCGCAATTAGTTTGTCTGCTTATCAGACCGCTAAGACTGACTGCAATCTTGACTCACATGTACTTTACTGTTTACATTGCATAGCTTTGGCTTAACCCATGCCTAAACTGACTAATGAAACAGAAAAACACACTATCCGGAATTTCACACTTGTATTGACTAGTTCTTCACAAAAATGTTATTCCAAACTGTTTCTCACTGCCCTTCAAAATCCATAGGTTAGAATTCCAAATATTAGGATTCCTAATTTCAAAATTTTACAATTTAAGATTTCGATTTCGTAAATTCCAAAAAAAATGATGCTGAAACTGAAAACTAAATTTCGGAAATGTAAATTCTGTAAATTTGCAGTTAAAACAACTGATGTTCTTAAAATCTGAATTTCGAGAATTAGTATTGTAAAAATTTTGGAAAACTGGCATTTTCTAACAGGAAAAAATGTGGAATTTACTAAAAAAAATTGGAAAATTTTGGATTATGGAATTTCCCGAAACAAAATTAGATCCTGGCCCCACGTTGGGCGCCATTTCATATTATCTGTCACGATTCAACTATCCATGGGACGGTTGTCCAATTTGCACCACTACACTGGCAACTTGTCGATTTGTGCACGGCTAAGGCTCGTCGGGCTTGGGCGGGTGTACGTTGTAGGCAAATCGGATGGAAACCGGGGATAATAAAAGTTATTTGTACCAGTGTAACCAAAACTTAGACTAAAAGTCTTCACAAAAAAAATAAAAAAAGAGCCAGGAACAATTCGCGTCAGATCTGTGGTGATATGATTGAAGACAGAGGGAAATGGTGTAATTTTCCGGCCTAAACCCACCCACGGTCATTCACCTATGACCTACCATGGTAACACTTGGGCCTAATTGACTATGGTTACCCCTAACACCTTTTATTTCACGACCAAATACCTACCTGTATGACGGCCTACTTAGACATTCCAAAACACGTTCTATTCAAATTCATTCAGGGACCTTAAGTTTATTTTGACAGAATTAAATACTCCATAAATATGTTTAATAATTTCAAAATTCGATTTAGTAAAATAACAAATCATAGCAGTGCATCCAGACGAAGTGTCTTTGTCAACAATGAATAAAGCTTAGGAAAATCTTCTTCACGAAGCCAAAAACATTTTATCCAAACCTCACAGTCAACCTAATTTCTTAAATCGAAGTTTGTATATAAGGTAACCTTAATAATAATAAAAGAAAACAATTGGTTTATATCAAGGCTCTGAAACCTTAGTTCGACGTTGCTGTAAATCAATAAAATAAAATGGATTCATTGTACTACAGACTCCCTAACATAGCGCTATGGACCGGGTGAAAGTGTGTATTAATCCCTAATTAAATATTTTTCGAACTAAAATTTCACCGAGGCAAATATAAACCCCATAACTAAAAAAAAAGAAATCGTAGGATTTAGAATATATGTTTGCCATAATTAAGATTAAACTGTTATATGTTTACATTTTTAGATTAACAAATCAAAACCAATACTTTAAACTATTGCGGACGTTAAATTTCATAAGAGTATCAATTCAAGTTGTTTCGATGAGATTCGATAAATTCCTGCTTTCTTCAATTAAATTCTGATTCACCAAATCACACTCAACACATTACTATTAGCAAAATAATGCGTATCACTTACATATAATGGAGATCCATAAATTTGAGTTTAAATTGTATGCAATAATCAATAAAATGTATAATTCTTAACATAGCTTAGTTGTAAAAATTATCAAAACTGTGAAATGTATTTAGTTAGACAGCAGATACTGTTATCGATAAGTGGTAATCGATTTAACAACATCAACTGGAAACTGACTGGTCGATGGGTATATGTTTTTGGATCATTTTGGCCGTGCATAATATGTATGTTGGTTTCAAAGTACCAAAACAACATAACACATACGGTATGGCACTCACATTAAAACGGGTACAGCGCAATCTATTCCAAATTTACCTGTTGTAGTTATTGTAACTTGTGTTCTGGGTGCACAAAATCGTACTAATCAGATACCAAGAATTATTTCTGTCTTCTGCGTCGCTGCGCTGTTGAGGGGTGTATGTGTATCCACTGCTAGTGATGAGACGGTTGTTGATGATGATTTTAGTGATGATCTTACTTGTTGGGCTATTGCTGTCGTTGTTGATGATGATCTTCGCTGATGGGCTTTTGCTGTTGATGATGGTCTTTGCTGATGGGCTATTGCCGTTGATGATGGTCTTTGCTGATGGGCTATTGCTGTTGTTGTTGATGATGATGAAATTAGATGGGCATTGGTGGTTATTTTGTTTGAAGCTGGTGTACTATTGGTGTGTTTGGTGGCTTTTGGTAATTAGGATTATGTTGCTGACTGTCAGAGATGAGCTGTTGGATTTCCCCAGACTATTACTAGTGGTACTGCAGCTCTTTTTTAATGGACGTGTATGATGAACCTTTCATGGTTATGATGACTGTTGGCGATTGATGGTGGCTATTGTGGTAGTTTTGTTAGCTGTCAGTGATGAGCAATTAGATTCTGCCGGTCAATGTTTTTCCTCTATTTGATGGCTATCGGCTGTTGGATTCCTGCATACCAATGGGGTTTTCCTTGTTGGGTGGCTATCAGAGATGCGCTGCTGACTACTTGTTAACAGCAGCAGGTATTCTCAACGTACCAATCGAATTTTTGTGACACTGCACTTGTGGCTGGTGGTTTTGCCACGTTCCCCTCGTTGTGGGCTGACTAAAAGTTTACCAATCAGTGATGGCTTTAACTCAATATGTCTTTTTTTCCCTTACCGTGTCGACTGGAAAAGCTGTGTTTAAAACAAAGGCCTCACAAAATATAGCCAAACAAAAAAATTGCCAATTATTTTTCCAATATGGAGGACTTGAGCCTGCCACGTCGACACTCAACCGGAAAAGAACATTTCTCGACGAAACGCCATTTTATATATCGATCAAACTTCGTTAAGTCGAGCTCATAAACTGCTACCAACTTCTGTTAAGCATTATAATTATCTTTCCATCTAATTTATCTATAATTTGTAGATGGCGCTAATCGGTACAAATTAATTAGTTATAGCAATATTTTTGCTTATTTGATTTGCATTTATATATTCTACACTTTTTTAAAAATTCAGTCATATTGTTCTTTAATTAAATAGTAAATTTATTTTAGATTTTATATAATTAATTAGTTATAGAGGCAATGCGCTATTATTGGCCTTTCTGGCTTATTGTATTGTCGTAAATAAATAAAAAAAAAACACTTTATATTAGAGAAATGCGTCTTCTATGCCAAGCAACATTTGCATTCGTATTTGAAAGACATGAAATCTTTGATCTCACGACAATATTTTTATTTTTAGTGTACACACGTAAACTTTTTGAAGGGTTTTACAAGGACCCAAAAACTTGCAAACTTAGAGGAAAACACATCAGCTTATACGCAAAGAAAAATTATGTTTATATCTTTATATGTTCAAAAGTTGCAAGTTTGGACCGTTGTGCAGCAGCCGATTTCTTATTTGAAATGTTTTTTTTATGCTATGCATAATTTGTATTTTGTTACTTTCTGTATACATTTATGTATAATTTTTGTTTTCATTTACCAGAAAAGTTAAACACTTGTCTTAAGTAAACTTCCATAGAAGTGAAAAAGCCAAATAGCACAAGGTCAAATCCCACTGAAAATTAATTTCATTGTCTTTCTATTGATTTTCTATTCTTTTTGATGACACTTTTTCACTTAAGGCGGCCAATCGGAATATTTTCTAAGACTTGGCCAAAAGAAGTTCATTGGAAGTGGAAAAAATGAACGGATGGTGTCTGAAATGCTGAAAGAGAAAAGTGTGTGACACAACTTTCAATTTTAATTTGCTGGGTAGTCCGATATTCCCCATTTGCAACACCTGGCGAGCCATTGATATAAGAAACTTATGCATATTTGATTCTTGTCGATATATTCATCGAATTTAAATTCGAAAGTGGTGGCGTTTTATTGTACGCCACTGCATTTTAATCTCATCTTCGGTTTTTGGACAGTGTGACGTACATATGTGTAATGCGGTACTTGTCACAGATTTTTAACTCGGTATCATTGGGGGACAAGCACAATGACATTACACATTATGATACTATCGAAGAATCGTATAGTAGTTGAATGACCATTAAACCCAGCGTCGTTGAACGGGAGAATAATGACAAAACTGATAAAATTAACTCATCCGACAATCCATCAAATAATTTCAGAAATTATTTCTGTATTTTATGTGATATTCATGCTGAATAGCATTACTAACTTTGTTTCCGCATCAGAAGATCTGTGTCAGACTTTTTCTATTGTTATTAAATGTCACTTATCTATATGTTTAGAGAAGGTTTAAACTATCATGACTATGACATAAAAGTAAGGGTTTGTTGTTGAAATTTAGACCATACCGTGGCAAACATGTACAACGTTGCGTGTCCGGTAAACGAAATAATCTGGCCTTTCGTAAAGTTCTTCAATTCAGAAGATTGACGGATTACCTCATTAATGTTTTTTCGATAGACATATAAAAAGATATCTTTGAATTAATGATGGAGCTGGGAAAATTTTAATGATAGCAATTTTTACCACATACATTTCCAAGCATATATGTTTTTCCAAGAAATATACAAAAATAAATCGTCATTGTAAATCCAAAAACGTTTAAATATACTTGTAGATATATTTCGCATTTATTTTGTCATTTTATTGCATAAAATGCAGCCAGAAACTACAAAGAGAGCTGCACTTTCGAGGGAAGAAACTACAAATTCAAAGAAGCAGACCGGACGAACTTTATATGAGGAATATTACAGTCAACACAATATCTAGTTTTGGACAAATCGAATCAATTCTCTCTGGAATCTAAGTAGGACCTTTCTGGACAAAACGAATATATTAGAAAATGATAAGCCATACATTTACGAGTTTTAGAATGCATACAAAGTTAGTATCCCACAAACACATACATACCCGGACGAAAAAGGCTGTTTTTTAATATGTTTGGGAGTAAAAATTATATGTTTGGAATTCAATTTTTAGCACATTACTTTTAAATGCAACCATATAATGTTCATGAACTAGTATAACATGTTGGGGCAAATATGTTAGAACAAATATGTGTTTGGGACATTTCATTTCATTTTCTTAAAAATGTCTCTGGATCAGGGATCCGGAGCGGAGCGGAGCGTGGAGCGGAGCGGAGCAAGCCCTTTTTTGGCCGGAGCGGGAGCGGAGCGGGAGCGGCATTTCTAAAATCCGGAGCGGAGCGGTTTCCAAATGAAAAACCGCTCCGCTCCGAATAAAATATTACTTGAATGAAATGTGTAACTTTGAAATTACACTGTGTAGGTAATTTCAAATTTAGCTAGTACTTAGCGTAGTGTGAGTAAACGTTTAAAATGTACGATATGTATTTTTGTACGTACGTACATTGGGGAAAACACAACGTGTTTTTTAGTAATTGTTTTCAAAAACGGCAAATGTCAAAATATATATCTAGTATGTGTTGTAAAAGCAACAACAGTACTTTCGATCAATTTCATCCCGTATTACTACAAAGATGTTTGTAATGAACGTCAAATAAATGCAATTAAACGATCTTATTTATATTTAATTTTTTAGTTTTCTACACTGAAAAAAATATTGTCGTGAAGTCAAAGATTCCATGTCCTTAGAATAAGAATGCAAATGTGCTTAACATGGAAGACGCATTTCTCTAAAATAAAGTTTTTTTCTTGTCCAAAAGGCAATAAACTTTTGAATGAAGTTGTAATGTCCTTATAATTAAGTGATTTTACTTAAATATGTGTATCATAACATGAAAGATAAAATTTTTGAGGTAAGGTCAACGTGACTTTAATAATTAAGAAAAATTCTTTAAAATTAATAAAATTGTCTTTAAATTTGTTTCCTTTTTGCATCTTGCCTACAAAGCAAAAAATCGTTAAAAAATAAGACATGTTTTTCAACACTTTATTTTAAAGACGCTTTTTACTTGAAACATAGCATAATTTCTACTGGAAGTCGAGTCTTAATATGGAAAAAAATAACTCATTAACTCGTTTTTAAAGGATTTTGAAAACAACTGACGAAAAAAAATCTAAAAAAATGAAAAATTAACATTTGCTTCCCAGAAGCAAGTACATAACCCCCAAATTTAGAAGAGAATTACGTCTGTAAAGTATCCTTACTTGTATTCTCCGCTTCTTTGGCTCGGAATTAATACCCAAACTGTTAAAGTAAAGACAAGATCTTTGGAACCGGGCATGCTTTTTTTCATTCACATTTGCTTTACTATTGTACTATATCCTAGCATTCTCTGATATTAGTTCTCGAAAATTTAATTAAAATTATGGATAGTTTCAATTTTGGTTGAAAAATGTGCGCATATACATTTATTATACAATAAAGGGGAAAAAGCGAAATTAGGTAACACTAGATCTGAGTAAGAATATTCGTAGGTATACCACGGACTGATGTCGATGGAGGTTGTTGCAAACATAAACATACACACACACATTACAAATATAACAAAACCTCTTCTCTACGTCTGTTGCAAAACAAAAAAAAAACTTTCGGAGAGTAGTTACTTCTACTCTGTGTATAGACTTTCAATTCCAATCAGCGTTGCCGTTTTGGTCCGATCGGACCAAAATTGGTCCAAAAGATTTCTAATTTTTAAATTTGGTCCGATGGTCAGACCAAACAGAATTTGGTCCATTTTGGTCCATTTTCATAAATTTGGTTTCTATCACATATTAAATAGTAGATGGTGCACCGCAAAGAATATTGTCGGGAGGCCAAATATTTCACATGCTTAAAACACGAATATGAATTTTGCTTAGAATAGAAGACGTATTTCTCTGAAAAAAAGTTTTTCCTTGTCTAAAAGTCTCTAAACTTTTCAATGAAGTCTGTTTGTACTTATAGCTAAATGATTCGACATAAAAATGTGTATCCTAACATGAATGCAAATTTCGTTTTAATGAAGTCAAAATGGATTTAATATTTCTGAAAAAATTTTCAAAATTAATAAAATATTTCAGCACATTGTTTAAAGTCATTATACCCTAAACCACATAGTGGTTAGGGTATAATAAGTTTGATCTGCCAAAAAATGTGCCTACAAGAAATATTGATTTTAGACCATAAAATATATACCGATCGACTCAGAATCACCTCCTGAGTCGATCTAGCTCTTGGCGTCCGTCCGTCCATCCGTCCGTCTGTCAATGTATTTGTTGTTCACAGGATTTCGGTCGCAATTATTAACCGATTTTGATGAAATTTGGTACAGGGAGTTTTTTTGGGCACAAGGACGAACGTTATTGAATTTGGAAGAAATCGGATCAAATTTAGATATAGCTCCCATATATATGTATTGCCCGATTTCGACGAATGGGGTCACGTTGCACTTTTTTTACTAACCGATCGTCGTCAAATTTAGCACAAAATAATCTTCTGTATCACCCTTTAAGTCTGAAAATTTCATCGAAATCAGTTCAGATTTAGATATAGGTCCCATATATATGTATCGCCCGATTTTGTCAAATTAGGTCATAAAACCCTTATTTATCAACCGATCTTACTCAAAGTTGGCGAAATGTAATCTTCTATAGCACTAACTATATGTGCAATAAATCATCGAAATCGGTTCAGATTTAGCTATAGCTCCCATATATGTACCGCCCGATTTTTCTAAATAAAATAAAACTCAATTGAACAAATAATACAATGTTTGTACTATAATTTTCTCGAAGAGGAGCGGAGCGATTTTTTTTTTTCTCGGAGCGGAGCGAGGAGCGGAGCGGTTTTTTTTTCTCCGGAGCGGGAGCGGAGCGGAGCGAAAAAAATGGACCGCTCCGGATCCCTGCTCTGGATACAAACACATATTAATTTACAAATTTCATATAAATATATACATGTTTAAAAACGTCAGATAGAGCGATAGAGATAATAGAGAAAAATAATGACGGTGAGATAGATAACGAAAGACTACAAAATAACACAGTGAGAGGATCAAATGCGAGCAAATTGTGTTCTACTTGAGAGACATATTTTGTTGTGGATAAATGTGCTGGCATTCATTTTGGTATGTGTCTTCTCTGTGGCCAGAAGTCGTCGGCGTAATCCAAGTCCTCCAGTTGCTGATTGATTCTCCATTGTATCCATCTATTCTGGACACTTATCTTAGTCATTATTTCGTCCAGGGTCGTCCCAAACAAATTTTTCGAAATCGATGAATGTAAGACATGTTAGGTTAAAGTGGCAGCCCGATTAAATTTCAGGCTCACTTAGACTATTCAGTCCATTGTGATAAATGTAAGACATACCTTGCCGATAAATTTGTTACAATGTTCTGAACTGACATTTAAGTCTATTTTGAAATATTCGGCATTCAACTCCGGGTGCTTTATTGTTTTCGAGTTGTTTGAAAGAACAGGCACACAGTGCTTCGAAAGCGGAAAAAGTATTGGTTTTTGAAGTAATATTTGTAAAAGTACCACCAAGATGGTCAAAAAGGGAAAACAATTAATTTTTCACCTGTTTTCCAAACTCTTGCACAAATTACGCTACTTTTTCAAAGTTAGCAAAATTTTAATTTTTTGAATAAATAACTAATAACAAATACAAAACAAATTTCATTCAGAGTTATATTTTTTGTGGTAAGTCCTCAAAGTACCATCAAGATGGTCAAAAAGGGAAAAAAATTTAAATGTTCACTTGTTTTACAAACTTTTACAAAAATGACGCTACTTTTTCAAAAGTATTTATTTTTTGAATTGTGTTAGTATTCAATTCAAAATTATAAAATAAAAACATTTTTAGCAAATTTTATACTCTAGATGATTTTTGGCATTGCTCCCATTTACTACTAGTATAGAAAAGAACAACAACTTATGATTACTTTACCTTAAAGTGAAGCATTCGAATTAATAATACATTACATTACAGCTTCAGTTTCAGCCAAAAACGTCCGTATCTGTCGCTCTATAATTTGTAGTATGCATTATGAATAATCTCAAGGAATCTTCACGTTCAATACTAGCTAAAGTTCCAATAGTTATGGCAGATGGCTATTAAAATATTAGTCAATAATTGTAATCAATTGAAATTGATCAAAAACGTCCAATATTATGGTATTTAGTCAAGCCGCATGAATTTTGGCACGACGAAAAATTATTAAGCATCGAAGCAGACGCTCTCATGTATATGGAGTTTTCCCCTGTAATTTATATTTTATTTATTCATCGGGCATATGCTGTAAGGCACACTTTGTTGTATTTCTATAAATCAACGTTACGATTGTTTCCATATAATTATTTTCTCCATGTCTTAACATGGCGCCTAAAAGCATACACTATCTTTATTGTTATTATTATTATTATGAAAATACATACAGATTAATGCCCATATTCATAATAATTTACTGACAGTTTATCGAACTAATTTGTATGGTAATAGTAGGTTTAAAGTTTACGTTAACTTTTATGAATATGGGGGTAAAACAGAACCCTTTGGGTAGTTTCTTTCCAAGGCATTAACGAATAACGATTAATCGGTTAAGCATGCCCATTTGATTAATAGAAAATTTTAAGGAATACATTTTCCTTCTTCAGTTTTCCTACGTAACTGCCTCAAAAATTTTGCTTGCTATGATAGGCACGTCTTTATCCTCAACTATAGGTTAGGTTAGGTGGCAGCCCGATGTATCACGCTCACTTAGACTATTCAGTCCATTGTGATACCACATTGGTGAACTTCTCTCTTATCACTGAGTGCTGCCCGATTCCATGTTAAGCTCAATGACAAGGGACCTCCTTTTTATAGCCGAGTCCGAACGGCGTTCCACATTGCAGTGAAACCACTTAGAGAAGCTTTGAAACCCTCAGAAATGTCACCAGCATTACTGAGGTGGGATAATCTACCGCTGAAAAATTTTTTGGTGTTCGGTCGAAGCAGGAATCGAACCCACGAACTTGTGTATGCAAGGCGGGCATGCTAACCATTGCACCACGGTGGCTCCTCAACTATAAGACAAATCACTATACAGGAATTATCAATTGTGCACTCTACTTTCCTTTGTAAGTGTGTGCCTTATTATTAATTTGACATTTTTGAAACACACCAACATAACAATTACTTTCTACGCAAAGTGCGTGCAAGGGCCAATCGAAACAAACTAGACTTTATACAATCAAAGACATCTGATGACACAACCGTACAATGACAAAGTAGTGTCTTTTATCTAATTCACATACAATGTGCATAAGAAATTCAAAGTATTGACTGTTTTTTGAATTTTTTACCAAGATAAAAATATTAAGAGTCTGGTTAAATGTTCTTTGAAATCTACACACTCACCTTCTTTCAAATCATAAAACTCCATTACGAAATCTTCATTGCTTAACAATGCTTCGGCCAAATCCAAATCGTTGTGTTTAAATTCCAAATCATCCTCAGAAATTATTATTAAGTCTAGAAATCAAAAACTTTTATATGTATATGTTCGTACGTCTTATGATTTTTATGTATACATACCGTTTACAAAATCATCGTTTGATGTTAGCCAATTCTCACCAAGATCTTCACATATACTCGGCAACAACTCGCCGTTGTGAGGCGAGATTGGTTCCAATTTGGTTTCCCAATGCAGATCCTGTGGCAAGGCAAGTGATTCCATGGTTGTCATTTTGTTGATGTCCGTCGATGGCATGGTCAGTTAAATGGGAATATGTTCCGGGTATTGATGATAATAAAAGATGTGAATGTAAGAGGTGTTGTCCTAAGAACACGCTTTTCGAATATGTGGGAGCCATGGCGGCTCTAAAATAAAAAGAAACAAATAGTTTGCATATTTAATCAAAAAAATATTAAATGCCTCAAATACTGAATGATCTATAAGTGTATGTCTAAACCTCATCGCTATACCCAAACTTTTAGAACAATCAGGATTTTTTAACGAACTGTCCCATCGTCCAATTTCCCGCCCCATCCGACCATGAGGGCCTCGTCCCCAAGACGTACGGAGAGCGTACACACCATGATCCGGACCATGGCGGGGTGGAGGCAGAGGGAGCTAACTAGCTACAGAGAAGGACTCATCAGCCGGATATATTAAAACACAAGATCAAATATTAGGTTATTCAATAAAACTAATGTATTAGTTATCCAAATATGCTAAAATTCTAGACTTCATCATATCAATACTAAAGTTAGTGTCAACTAGATGATAGATTGCATTAAAAATAATGCACATCCTACGAATAGGCTCCAAAGAAGCATAATTCGAACGTTGAAAATCAATGTAAAGAAACTGGTAATTCCTATATGCCGTAAAAGGAACATTTATCCTAATCCTAGATATCAATTCCGAGCATGGAATATCCCCACTAACTAACCTATACATCATCATGGAGCTCAACATCGTCCGTCGGCTCCTAAGAGTAGGCAAATTAATCAGCCTCAATGTAGAAGTGTATGAAGGAAGAACAAAATCACTGTTTCAATGAAGATGTCTCAAAGCGAACAACAAGAACTGCTTGTGAACCGATTCTATCCTATCAATGTAAACTTCATACTGAGGATCCCACACGATAGAACCATATTCTAGAATGGGTCTAACAAGGGCAGTAAAAAGTCTCTTTGTAACATAAACGTCCGAAAACTCCTTCGCCCAACGCTTTATGAATCCTAGAACCCCATACGCCTTACTCACCATCGAATCAATATGGCCATTAAAATTAAGCCTACGATCCATAACAATGCCAAGATCAACAAAAGAATCAACCTCTTCCAATAACGAGCCCCGTCTACTATACCGAACATCAATAGGCCTAGACCTAAAGAATCGCATAAGCTTGCATTTCCTCAAGTTCAAATCCATCAGATTTACCCTACACCAATCATCAAAGCTATCCAAATCACCTTGTAATAAATGCACCTGACCAGAAGTATCAAACGAGGAGAATAACTTAGCATACATCAAAATCCTAGAGTTAACTACGGACTGAGGTAAATCGTTTATAAATAACAAAAATAAGACAGTAACAATAAGGATGAACCATAAACATTAAGTTTCCTAATTTTAGTGCCAACCATAACTCTTAAAAAATATTGAAAGAAATTTCGTGTGAAGTTTTTCAATTTCCATTCGTTTTGTTTTGTTCTTTAAGCATTGTTGTTGTTTTTTTTTTTTTTATTTCAGCTTAAAACCATACATTGACTGAACTACAAGTGTAGCTTAACCAACAGAGGAAAAGAATGTTTGTCAAATTTATTTGGGCAAAGCCCTATAGACTGCAAGATGGTTGGATGGACGGACGTTTCGGAATTACCACATTCGACATCAGCATCCTCTACTTGCAGCAAAACTATCAACCAATTATCAGAATAAATTCAGGCACTTCATTAAACCCAACAATGAACCACACTTGAACCTTCTTGGTTAAGCTACACTTGTAGTTTAGTCAAGTATGGTTTTAAGCTGAAATAAAAAAAACAACAATGCTTAAAGAACAAAACCAACAATAACATAACAAAACGAATGGAAAAAGAAGAGGAAGCACGCTCAAAATAAACCCAGCCAACTGAACTCAAATCGATGATTTGACAGTGGCATAGGAAAAAGAGATATGTTTGTTTCGAATTTATTTCGGCATAAACCGACTTCATACAAAACTTTTTTCGGATGGTTCAAGTGTGGTTCATTGTTGGGTTTAATGAACTGCCTTAATTTATTCTGATAATTGGTTGATAGTTTTGCTGCAAGTAGAGGATGCTGATGAGGAATGCGGTAATTGCGAAACATGCGTCCATCCAACCATCTTGCAGTCTATAGGGCTTTGCCCAAATAAATTTTCAATTTATTCGCACAACATACGACAAAACCTTTACACAAAAAAAATAATTTGTTCATTCAATCACGAAATTAATAGATCCAATCAATTTTTAATTAAAATGTCTTCAATCACAGAAATGATAGTACACAGAAAAAAATTTCACGAAAATTTTTCCAATTAAAATTTTAATTGAGTTTTAAAACATATTCAATAAATAATTTAATTGATTAAACAAATGTTTTAATTGAAACAAAAATCAATCACAAAAATTAATAGTATCAATTAATTTTTTAATTGGATCAATTAATTTTTTAATTGGATCAATTAATTTTTTAATTGACCTTCAATTAATTTTTTAATTAATACTATCATTTCTGTGATTGAAGATATTTCAATTAAAAAATTAATTGGATCAATTAATTTCGTGATTGAATCGGAAAAAAATTTTTTGTGTATCAATTAAAAAATTAATTGAAAGCCGTTTCAAAAATTAATTGATCCAATTAAAAAATTAATTGATACCATTAATTTTTGTGATTGATTTTTGTTTCAATTAAAAATTTGTTCGATCAATTAAATTAATTGAATACTTTTTAAAACTCAATTAAGACTTTAATTGGAAAATTGTTCGTAAAACTTTTTTCTGTGTTGAGAGACTTTTTATGGAAGCACGTTATTTTATTAATAGCAGCAAACGGAAAACAATTTCAAATAACATACATACGTTAGTTAAATCGGCAAACCTTTTTTTCTAAATGAAATACTGCTAACAAACGTCTTTGCAAAAATTTTTCACTAACATCATCGTTGAAACAGCAAACTACACCAGTTATAATAGAAAACATTTTTTCATTTCCATTTCACCAAGGTATATTTAAGAAGGTACTTTCAGTATTACAGAAACAACAATGTCAGCCGCCATATTACCACTTTAAATTTCAGTCAAATTGAAGAGAAACAAAAGGAAATGTATTCATGTGTGCTTCGAAATATGGGGAAATATGCTACGGTTCGCAAGAATAATTGAAGTAATTCTTACCATCAATTATGAGGACCATTTCGATGCCTTCATTCCAGAGTACGCTAAGTCGACTTAGCATGTTTTGATGGAATTTGTTTCTTTGTATTCGGATTGATGTGACTTGAGTCCTGTCAAAAGCCCGAATTTATCGGACACTTCTATCAAAAGTTATGGTAAAAATTGTACTTAGCCTGCCACTAAAGTTTTAAAAAATGTCCATTCCAAAAAGGATTATGTGTAGTTAGTACTGTTTAGAACATAACTGTAAAATATTTTTCAAAACTAAGTAAACATAGCATTCTTTAGAATGGACATTTATTTTTGATATGCTTTCTAAGTCTATTTAGCATACACATGGTACATTTTAGTGTGTCGCTATGTTCACTTAGCATATAATTCCCCGATTAAACAAAAACATTTCGTAAACTTAGAGCATTTTAGATTTGAGAAAGTTGCCAACGTATGAAGTATAGTTTTTTTGTGAATTTATAGAAATTTGATACGTTTGAGTATTAATTGGCTCTAATAAATCTAAAGTTATACTCCTCAAAAATCTGTATCTTAAAATTTAATTAAAATTTAACACAAATTTATTAAATGAAAAGTTACTATGCAAAATTTGCTAAGTAATTTAAAAAAAATTAGTAAACGCAAAAAACGTTTGGGAAACGTGTACGGAAACGCTTTTCTATTGTTAGGATTTTTTGAATTTCTTCGAAAATTTCACTTTTATTTTATTAAAAAAATTTTATTTTTGCAATACAAAAAAGCACTGTTCTTTTCTGACTTTATGTTAAGTCTTTTGTAAGACACATTTTGAAGTTTCATAGTAAAAATTTAATATAGTAATTGTAATGTCGAACATCTTTTCGGAAGGAAAATTAGGCAATTAGCCAGGAAAGAAAATTTATTTTGAGTTAGACTTTTGAAACCATAAGATGCTATATGTACTTAGACGACCAATGTCAGAAAAAAATTCCGATAAAATTATGATAAGTCCACTTAGATTAACAACGCAAAAAGCTTTGTTCATTCTAAAGTGGTCTGAGGCATATTTAGCCACGTTCTATTATCATCACTATTTGGAATTCGTACATTCTAAAAAAATCTAAAATAAATACGATTTTATCACCGAAAAAAATTAATTTCTATCTTATACGGTTTTTGAGAAATTCCAAATAAACTTTGAACCTGTCTCCTGTAAAATTCACTTTTTAGACTTAGCGTACTCTTGAATGTAGACAACGTTTACATAAATGTATATACTTTTCTTCCATATAAATTTCTTTACAGCAAAAAGCAAATGGGAAACGATATTTGTTGGTGCAAAATTTCGTAGTATTATTATACCCTCCACCATAGGATGGGGGTATATTAACTTTGTCATTCCGTTTGTAACACATCGAAATATTGCTCTAAGACCCCATAAAGTATATATATTCTGGGTCGTGGTGAAATTCTGAGTCGATCTGAGCATGTCCGTCCGTCCGTCTGTTGAAATCACGCTAACTTCCGAACGAAACAAGCTATCGACTTGAAACTTGGCACAAGTAGTTGTTATTGATGTAGGTCGGATGGTATTGAAAATGGGCCACATCGGTCCACTTTTACGTATAGCCCCCATATAAACGGACCCCCAAATTTGGCTTGCGATTGCTCTAAGAGAAGCAAATTTCATCCGATCCGGCTGAAATTTGGTACATGATGTTAGTATATGGTCTCTAACAACCATGCAAAAATTGGTCCATATCGGTCCACTTTTACGTATAGCCCCCATATAAACGGACCCCCAAATTTGGCTTGCGATTGCTCTAAGAGAAGCAAATTTCATCCGATCTGGCTGAAATTTGGTACGTGGTGTTAGTATATGGTCTCTAACAACCATGCAAAAATTGGTCCATATCGGTCCATAATTATATATAGCCCCCATATAAACCAATCCCCCGATTTGGCTTGCGGAGCCTCTAAGAGAAGCAAATTTCATCCGATCCGGCTGAAATTTGGTAGATGGTGTTGGTATATGTTCTCTAATGACCATGCAAAAATTGGTCCACATCGGCCCATAATTATATATAGCCCCCATATAAACCGATCCCCAGATTTGGAGCCTCTTAGAGGAGCAAAATGCATCCGATCCGGTTGAAATTGTGTACGTGGTGTTAGTATATGGTCTCTAAAAACCATGCAAGAATTGGTCCATATCGGTCCATAATTATATATAGCCCCCATATAAATCGATCCCCAGATTTTCGGTTTATAGTTACATATAGGCGATCCCCAATCACACAAAAATTGGTCCTTATCGGTTCATAATCATAGTTGCCACTCGAGCCAAAAATGTCTACCAAAATTTTATTTTTATAGAAAACATTGTCAAAATTTGTCAAAATTTTATTTTGTCAAAATTTGATTTCTATAGAAATTTTTTTCAGAATTTTATTTCTATAGAAAATTTTTTCCAAAATTTACTTCTATAGAAACTTTAAACTTATTTAATCGTATTTAATCGGCCTTTTTTAGTTTAATATATACCACGTATGGACTATGTGGTATATATTACGGTGTTAGGAAGTTTTAAGATACCTTGCCATCGGCAAGTGTTACCGCAACCCAAGTAATTCGATTGTGGATGACAGTCTTCAGTAGAAGTTTCTACGCAATCCATGGTGGAGGGTACATAAGCTTCGGCCTGGCCGAACTTACGGCCGTATATTCTTGTTTTTTGTGTATATTTAAAAGATTACATCGAAATATTCCGATATGGACGAATTTGTTTGAACTGTGTCGCCTGGAAGTGTTAATTTTTGTTTTACGTTAAAATTAAACTTATAACACTCTATATAACTGTTTTTGTAACACAGTAGGTTGTTACATTTTCATTCTCCAAACCATAATATGCTATATAAAGGGTGATACGGTCAAAATTTGGTCAAGGGACAACGCGTGTAAATCTGTGAAATCGTTTATTTAAAAAATCAAATTAAATTTGTTTTTCAATTTCAATTAGTATAAAATTCAGGAAAAATATTCAGTTAGGCTTTCGCTTTTCCAAATCCGAATTGCCGGGCCTCACGCTTGACACCTGCCATCAGATTTTGTACAGCCACCTTGTCCACCTTCTTCGCCGCAGAAAGCCAGTTTGTCTTGAACTGCTGCTCGTCCTTAGCAGTTTTTTTGGTCTTCTTTAGGTTCCGCTTGACAATAGCCCAGTATTTCTCAATTGGGCGGAGCTCTGGCGTGTTGGGAGGGTTCTTGTCCTTGGGAACCACCTGCACGTTGTTGGCGGCGTACCACTCCATGGCCTTTTTACCGTAATGGCAAGATGCCAAATCCGGCCAAAACAGTACGGAACAGCCGTGTTTCTTCAGGAAAGGCAGCAGACGTTTATTCAAACACTCTTTCACGTAAATTTTTTGGTTGACAGTCCCGGAAGCTTTGAAAAGGCTGCTTTTCAAGCTACAGGTACAGATGGCTTGCCAAACCAGATATTTCTTTGCGAACTTTGACAGTTTTATGTGCTTGAAAATATCTGCTACCTTTCCCCTTCCTTTTGCCGTATAAAACTCCTGTCCCGGAAGCTGCTTTAACGTAGGTTTCGTCGTCCATTACCACGTAGTCAAACTTCGTCAGCATCGTCGTGTACAGCCTCCGGGATCGCGCTTTGGCCGTCGTATTTTGTTTATCATCGCGATTTGGAGTCACTACCTTCTTGTAAGTCGATAGTCCGGCTCGTTTTTTGGCTCAATGCACGGTTGTAGACGATACACCCAGCTTATTTGCGGCATCTCGGAGAGAGAGGTTAGGGTTTCGCTTGAAACTACCGGCAACTCTCTTTGTCGTCTCAGCGGCTTCCGGTTTTCGATTTCCCCCCGATCAGACTTCCTGGCTGTCATTGGCGTAGCTAGGGGGGTGCTGGGGGGGGCTATGCCCCCCCCAGAATAATCAAAGCTACAGTTGATTTATATTTTAATTCAAGCTTTGCGATGTGTTTAATCCAATTAAGATTGTGGCAGAGAGAGTATGTTAAGCATATTTTTTAGTATTGATATTTACATTACAACTAAAAACACGTAATAAAAACACTAAAAGGAAACTTGAGACGCACATTTTCAAAAATAGTCAATTTATAACTACGTTGATTAAAATCATAAATCGTCACATGCCCAATTTACCATCTAAAATCGTCAAAATCACGAAAAATCCACAGAGTTGGCACCGCTGCTCTCGACAGTTGCTTCGTTGTATTCTGTTCTCAGAGAATTTCTAAAAACTAATCGAAGATAGAAGTTTTATAATATTCAATTTATTTTTTGCCTTTTATTTAATTTTTTATTCTTAGTATTTTTTATACACGATGAATATATTAAGTTTATGTTTTGCTTTATGATGTCTAGTCCTGTTTTAAAACACACATTTTAAATAAAATTTAAAAATCATATGTTTGTTGTCTTGAATTAAAAATAAATTACAAACAATATTTTTCAAACACATACTTAAAGCAATGCTTTTATTTTTTGTTATATTAAATAATGGTAAGTTGCTATTTGATTATTTATAGCGGTGTCGTGGAACCGGCTCCCACATACAATAAAATATTTTTTGTCTTCAACCATGAAATTAATTGATCTAATTAATTATACCCTTCACCACTACTGTGGTACAGGGTATAATAAGTTTGTGCATTTGTATATAACGCCAAGAAATAGTGGTCATAGACCCACCTTTTAGTATACCGATCGGGTACGAATTAAAATCTGAGTCGATTTAGCGATGTCCGTCTGTCTGTCTGTCTGTCCGTCCGTCTGTCTGTATATGTAATTTTGTGCACAAAGTACAGCTCGCAATTTAAGTCCGATCGTCCTCAAATTTGGCATAGGGCCGTTTCTTGAGACAGAGACAATTGCTATTGGTTTTGGAAAAAATCGGTTCAGATTTAGATATAGCTGCCATATATATTTATCCCCGATCTGGTCATAATTGGCGTGTTTATCAACCGATGTTCTTCAAATTCAGTACATCCGAATATTTTATGAGTCTCAAAAAACTTGCAAAATATCAGCAAAATCAGTTCAGATTTAGATATAGCTCCCATATATATCTTTCGTCCGATTTAGACTCATATGACCACATAGGCCAAAGGTTACTACCGATTTTCGTGAAATTTTGCATAAAGAGTAGAATTGACATTCTACCAATGCTTGGTACACTTGATTGAAATCGGTTCAAATTTAGATATAGCTCCCATATATATCTTTCGTCCGATTTGAACTTATATGGCCACAAAAGCCAGAGATTTGCCGTGATTTGCTTCAAATTTTGCACAAGGGGTACGTTTAATAGTATCGTTAAGTGTGTCAAATTTTGTTAAAATCGGTTCAGATTTAGATATAGCTCCCATATATATCTTTCGTCCGATTGAACTTATATGGCCTCAAAATCCAGGGTTTTGCCGTGATTTGCTTCAAATTTCGCACAAGGAGTACGTTTAGTAGTATAGGTAATTGTGCCAAATTTGGTTGAAATCGATTCAGATTTAGATATGGCTCCCATATATATATATCCCATATGGCCAAAATTCTCACAGTTTACACAAAATTCTGTGATGATTTCCCCATATCCTACACACTGCAATGCCAAAATTTCCACAGAACGGATGAGTTTTAAATAAGGCTCCAAGTCGCCCTACACATATCTTGGCGAGATCTAACCAATATCCTTGTAAAATCGCCACTGCTGAGTAGCAAAAATTGTAAATATTACTCTAATTGTCCTATATCTCGAATACATATGCATCGCCTGAAAAATTAAAAATCTCTTTTGTACAATTGCATTAAAATTTCTCTCGCTTCATATTTCCCATATTTTTTACTAACATTGTGTATCATCCCAGGGCGTTAGCCGATTTAAATTTTAATTCTAGAGTTTTTGTAGAAGTACAAAAAATTGTTTCCATTAAAAGTATTTGTATCTGGAAATGCAAACCTTTATATAGCTCCCAGCAAATTTTAAGTAGTTGAGATGGTAACACAAATGTTTGTCTACATAGTGGTGAAGGGTATAATATAGTCGGCTCCGCCCGACTTTAGATTTTACTTACTTGTTTTTAATTGAAATGTATTCAATCAAAAAAAATGATAGTATCAATCATGTATAGTTTTATCAATAGGGGTAATTTATCGCTTCGGAAATTTCGACAAAATTTTGAAGGATGTCTGGGAGGGCATAGCCCCCCCCAGAGAAAATTTCTAGCTCCGCCAATGCTGGCTGTCGACAAACGTTCCCCAAACACTTTAATTACATTTGTAACGGTTGATTTGGCAACTTTTAGCGATTTTGCCAGCTTTGCGTGCGAGTAGCTCGGATTTTCGCGATGCGCGAGCAAAATTTTGATACGCTGCTCTTCTTGCTTGGACGGCATTTTGACAACTGAAGAGTGAATTCCAAAATCAAAATAGGAGCAACATTCTACACACACACCTTCAAAATGAGGGGTGTTCAGGTTTTTTAAATGCAAAATTGAAAGAAATACGTCAAGTTTATATTGACCAAATTTTGACCGTATCACCCTTTATACTTAGACGACCAATGCCAAACAAAATTTCCGATAAAAAGATGCTAAGTCTACTTAGAGGAACAACGCAAAACGCTTTGTTCATTCCAATGTGGTTTACGTTAATTTTAGCCGTGATCTATTATCACTATTTGGAATTTACACATTCTACAAAATTCTACAATAAGTATGATTTTGACACCGCAAAAAATGAATTTCTATCTTATACGGTTTTTGAGAAATTCAAAATAAACTTTGAACTCGTCTCCTGTAAAATTCACTTTTTAGACTTAGCGCACTCTGTAATGTAGACATAGATTTATTTCGGTACTTTTCTTTAATCATTTTAAGGCAAATTAAAAATTTCAAAATTTTTTGCATAAATTACATTTATTTAAATTGTGACATTGCCAGTTAACAGTGCGTAGCTAGCAACGTTCTCCTAAGGGGTGAAAGTTACAATGTGTGCTCACTGTTAAGATAACTCAAAAGAGAAAAAACTAATTCGTATAGATGGGAAGAATACAGAATCCAAGGATATATAATCGTTTTTAAATTTAATCTAAATTGTTTTGTAGTTTTACCCTCATTTTCATAAAGCTCCGTTAGTGTTCCGTTAACTAACCAACTTTTAAACCGTATTATAGACGAAGCTGTCATCTTGCCTTTATATTCCATAAGCCATTTAGGAACTTAACTGACGAAAATTTTTCAGTTAAAGTTAATCGGAGAGAAAATATTTGCAATTTACTTTCTGTTAACTGGCAGTTAAAGCCTAACGGAGCTACATGAAAATGGCCCTTAGTCAAACTATTTTCTTACTACAGTTTTGCTTTTTCAAACGAATTATTTCCAGATAAACAATTTTAAATTTCAATAAATGTGTGCTTTATTTGAACCA
Organism: Haematobia irritans; assembly: GCF_050003625.1. Lineage (NCBI taxonomy): Eukaryota > Metazoa > Arthropoda > Insecta > Diptera > Muscidae > Haematobia > Haematobia irritans. Next base: position 81,238,555 of record NC_134398.1, read on the forward strand.
CCGACATTGGTGACCCCGACATAAGCACAATATGACTGAAGAAAATACGGCAAGAAAAGTCTCAGACCTTCAAAACTCTGTAGCTGTTCAAAAGACACAGCCTCAGACGGTTGAGTTTTGACATCAAAACTCTAAACTCTGGTTCGTTCAAGTTGAAGCTGTATTCAAATCATAGTTTGAAGAAATACTAGGTTAGTTTAAGTTAGGTTAAAGTGGCAGCCCGATTAAGTTTCAGGCTCACTTAGACTATTCAGTCCATTGTGATACCACATTAGAAGAAATACTGAATGGTATTTGTTAGGGAGAGGTAACAAACCCATAAGACCCCTCCAACTACGCATATGTTATTAATTAAATATATGTATTTGAATATAAGCAAATGCCGATAATAAAATTTCTGCTCGAACGAAAAAACTGTAATTAACCTATAGCATGAGAGTACCTTACTAAAGGAGACCTATTACTGTCGGATAAACGCTGCCGACACAACACGTTGTGGCTACAAATCCGCTAGTATAAGGTCACGTTCGCATGTTGCGGGGACGTGTTGACATAGATTTTTTCTGGTTGAAAGGACAAGTCTTTAGGTGTAAGGGGATGTTCGCCAAACATTATCAAAAACAAATTTTTTTTCATAATAAAAACAAGCAATTCTGCACTAAAATTAATGATGGGTCGCCAATTCTGATTGGAAATTTGAGAAGTATATAAATCTAAAGCAGAATTGTGGAAAAGGCGTAGAAAAATTCAGCTTCCACTCAATGGAAAACAAGGCGAGAAGTATTTTGAAATTCATCAAGTGGATTTCTTCAGGAATCAATTTTTTTATTAAAAAATGGCTTCACACATAAATTTTCGGACATCTTCATTTATGTTTATGCTACTTCTTATGTCTTCGTGTTGTCATGATATTTGTTCGTGCAGTGTAAAGGTGAGTATTAAATTAGAGTTTAGCCGCTAAAATGAAAGCTAAATCAGTAAAAAAAGGCATAAAATTATACATATGTGTTGCAAATTTTATTATAATTTGATGGGGAATGGCCCAAAGCAATGGATTATCAAAGAAAAATGACGATTTTAGCGGCTAAACTCGAACTTAATACCCACCCTTAAGGGCAAAGCGTGAGCGAACACACAACAAAGGCGAACTTCTGGCGTAGTGTTTATCCGACCGTGTAAGGTCCGCTTATTTGTGGAAATCAAAACGTAAAATATGATCCTTGTGGGATATTACGGTATTTAAAAAAAAAGAGCTATTTGTTTCAGACGATTTCTGTTTTTACTTGAATGATCAAGATAGACAATTAGTTTTCCAATGTTTGCCAGCGTCTGCTTTCGATTTACTGTAACAGTAATTTTCTTCTTCGACAGAATGGCTTGAATTCGTATCAGCTGTATTTTTAGCAGTATGTGGGCCAATATTCGTTAGTCTTCTGTTTTAGCAAAAAAATGTGGTAAAGAAGCAATTTTTTGTCTCTGAATAACAGTAGTCTGTAAATACCCTGCCAGCATTTCAAAAAATTTCAAAAATCGTCAAAAAATCGGCAATATAAATAATATTAAAATTAAACATATTTTTTTGAGTAAAGGTGAGTATTAAGTTCGAGTTTAGCCGCTAAAATCGCTAAAGTGAAAACTAAATCAGTAAGAAAAATGCATGAAATTATACATAATTGTTGCAAATTTTATTATAACTTGATGGGGAAAAGCCCAAAGCAAATTTTCACAAAGTTTGTATTCCTTAAAATGGATTATTAAAGAAAAGTAATCGTGAAAAAATTACGTTTTTAGCGGATAAACTCGATCTTAATACCCACCTTAAACACAAAAAAACAGAAAATTAATGTACAGAACTATGCATTTCAATAAAATAAAACACAAAGAAATCAGGTTTGCATGCAAATAACATTAACATAAAAATCATTTTCTAGTTAAACAAAAAATATTTCGTAATTTTTTGTATAAAAAATCTATTTTTCTAAAATATTGTTATTAATTGAGTAGCATTTTTATTTAAAAATTAAATATTTTGAAACTCAAGAAAAAGTCCCGCGTTTTCAAAAACATGTGATTTTTTATGGTGTTTCCGATAGATATGTCTATATGTGGGTTGGGTTGGGTTAGGTGGCAGCCCGATGTATCAGGCTCACTATGGCTATTCAGTCCATTGTGATTCCACATTGGTGAACTTCTCTCTTGTCACTGAGTGCTGCCCGATTCCATGTTAAGCTCAATGACAAGGGACCTATAGGCATGTCTATATGTGGTTATTTGTTTATACTGCACTAGAATTTTATCATAATTAGTAAAAAATTTCTACGTTTGCTGTGGAGTGCGGAAGAATCATGCTTATTTGTACGAATTTTGACAAAACTCGAAAAGCCAAAGTAGTCCATGTTTTGTTTCCGAATTTTTTCCCAAAATTTTTCAAATTTATTTTAATATTTTCAAAAATTTCTTCAAAATGTAAAAACTTTAACTCCCTAAACTATGTGTCTAATGAACGGAGTTAATATCGTTAAAATGGGAAAAAATCGGAATTGTCCATTTTGTGAGTAAAAAAATCGTCAAAATGCCGATAAATCGGCAAAATTGGTAGCCCTGCTCGTAAGTGACACTGCAACAATCGCCAACTGTGATGGGGGAAGCGTATGAAAAAGTATGAAATGTACATGAAAGTATTTTGCCATCACTATTGTTACAAGAGCCATTTTATATTTTGAGAACACCAAGCGCAACTAGCTTCTTATAATTTATTTAAATAAAATCGATAATGAAGTGCTGAAAACATAGTTATTTCGCGTAAAATTGTAAATGTGTTGTGATATTGGTATAAATGTTATATTTATAAGAATTTATAAATGTTTAATCAAATTAATAAACATCTAGACAATCTTCTCAGTAGTGACGGCGCTTTTCCAACGAGTTTTGGATGTCATATACGATTGTTTTCGACGTGGTGGGGATTATCAGAAGCGCCGTCAAATTCAAAAAATGTTGGCAGGGTAATAGCAGCAATAACCAAAAATCTACAATTTTAACCAAATCTTTTCACTTTTGCTGTGCTACTAATTCGCGCTTTTGAAGAATAAAATTACATTTTATTTCGTTCCATGTGGGAGGAACAGTGTCCCGTTCTTCCGTGACGATCATACGTCAGCGTGCGTGAGGTGCATATAGCTATAGATTTTCCAAAATAAAATTGTAGTGTTTTTATTAAATATTCTACAAAATATTTCCCGTAAATATACAGCCCAAATAAAGCGGTTTCAAATGTAAAATCTCTCCCTCTTACTGGAGATTTACCCAGTGTGACACCACATTAACTAATAGTACATAAAGACATTTCCAGTTTTAACGTTTGAAATTACCCATTATACTCTTCAGACGAGCAAAAGCATCCGACGTACGTTAAAATTTTGCAGATTCCTCATCTCACTTATCGCTTTTGCTGGTATTAATTTTTTGCTGATGAGTTACATGGTTTCAAACCTCTGCCTGTTTCCATCCGACACGGTCCAAATTATAAACCGTAAGCTCTCCTTATGTAATGGAATGTGACAGTAAAGTGAAAGTGTCGGAAAAAGTCCAATGTGAGTATATCGATTCTTCATCTATTTCAATTATATGCCCCTCTTACTTGTATCCAAGTTCGAATAGCTAGCCACATGAATGAATTCTTATGGAGAAGATTTGGAACATTCCAATATTTCCCAAACACATGCCCTACTGCGAAAACGCGGAGATGACAAAGAGAATTTTTTTGATAAATAGGCAATAGTAGTTGGAATATATTAAAAATGGTTAAAAATTGAGATAACAACAAAGAATATTGTTATTAAAAATAAAAGTGGTATTGATAAGAAATTACCACCAGACAAAGTTGATGATAAGCGCATAAGATATTGAACTTGAAGAATATAGCATAGGACATTAGCTTTTGTAGCAAATCAAAAAAACCCAATATTTCCTCAATATATAAAGAGCCCAACAGACGTGACAATGACCAATGGAAGTCCAGATAAAAGTGGATTTGAAATTCCTTTTTTATAAGGCAAATGATAGTTGAAATCTAGTTAAAATGGAAGTTGGAAGTGTAATGGGTGCGGTATAGGCAAACCTTTTACTGGCCGTTGTCTGGAAAGACCATAGAAATAATATGCAATAGGACTCTCTATGGTCTTTAATTGTGACCATTCTCTAAGTCTCTAAGTTACGATCGTTGATTAAGTCGAAGTTGTTGTGTTGTCACAAAAACATACAAAGTTAGCGAACGTCCATATAAAAACAAATGAAAATACCAGTTTTCATTCACAACCTTTTTTGTTGTTGGTAACCAGTGTTGCCAAGTTTGAAGCTTTCACCCCAATTGTAGTGACTCTTTTCACGTTTAAGGTGGGCATTAAGTTCGAGTTTAGATGTTAAAATCATCATTTTTTTCACGATTACTTTTCTTTAATAATCCATTTTAAGGATTTCCCCATCAAGTTATAATAAAATTTGCAACAAATGTGTATAATTTTATGCCTTTTTTTACTGATTTAGTTTTCACTTTAGCGGAAAAACTCGAACTTAGTACTCACCTTTAAGTACGATTTTGGCCGCACGATTACTTTTCTCTAATGATGCGTATTAAGTTCGAGTTTAGCCGCTAAAATCGTAATTTTTATACCCTCCACCATAGGGTGGGGGTATATTAACTTTGCCATTCCGTTTGTAACACATCGAAATATTGCTCTAAGACCCCATAAAGTATATATATATTCTTGGTTGTGGTGAAATTCTGAGTCGATCTGAGCATGTCCGTCCGTCCGTCTGTTGAAATCACACTAACTTCCGAACGAAACAAGCTATCGACTTGAAACTTGGCACAATTAGTTGTTATTGATGTAGGTTGGATGGTATTGCAAATGGGCCATATCGGTCCACTTTTACGTATAACCCCCATATAAACGGACCCCCAAATCTGGCTTGCGATTGCTCTAAGAAAAGCAAATTTCATCCGATCCGGCTGACATTTGGTACATGGTGTAAGTATATGGTCTCTAACAACCATGCAAAATTTGGTCCACAACGGTCCATAATTAGCCCCCACATAAACCGATTCCCCGATTTGGCTTGCGAAGCCTCTAAGAGAAGCAAATTTCATACGATCCGGTTGAAATTTGGTACATGGTGTAAGTCTCTAACAACCATGCAAAAATTGGTCCACATCGGTCCATAATTACATATAGCCCCCATATAAACCGATCCCCCGATTTGGCTGGCGGAGCCTCTAAGGGAAGCAAATTTCATCCGATCCGGTTGAAATTTGGTACATGGTGTTAGAATATGGTATCTAACAACCATGCAAAAATTGGTCCACATCGGTCCATAATTACATATAGCCCCCATATAAACCGATCCCCCAATTTGGCTTGCGGAGCCTCTAAGAGAAGCAAATTTTATCCGATCCGATTGAAATTTATGGTCTCTAACAACCACGCAAAAATTGGTCCACATCGGTTCATAATTATATATAGCCCCCATATATACCGATCAGCAGATTTGACTTGCGGAGCCTCTTGGAAAACCAAAATTCATCTGATTCAGTTGAAATTTGGTAAGTGGTGTTAATATATGGCCTCAAACACCCATGCGAAAGTTGGTCGAAATCGGTCAATAATTATATATAGGCCCCATATAAACCGAACCCCAGATTTGACCTCCGAAGCCCCTTGGAAGAGCAAAATTCATCCGATTCGGTTGAAATTTGGTACGTGATGTTAGTATATGGTATCCAACAACCATGCAGGAATTGGTTCATATCAGTCCATAATTATATATAGCCTCCATATAAACCGATCCCCAGACTTGACCTCTGGTGCCTTTTGGAGAAGCAAAATTCATCCGATCTCGTTGAAATTTGGTACGTGGTGGTAGTATATGATATTTAACAACCATGCCAAAAGTTGTCGATATCAGTCCATAATCATATATAAACCCCATATAAACCGATCCCAAGATTTGGTTTTGGAGCCTCTTGGAGGAGCAAATCTCATCCGAGTCAGTTGAAATTTGGTAGATTGTGCTAGTATATGGCCGTTAACAACCATGCCTAACTAGGTCCATATCGGTCTACAGTTATATATAGCCCTCAGATAAATCGATCCCCAATCGCACAAAAATTGGTCCATATCAAGTTCATAATTGTATATAGCCCCCATATAAGCGACCCCCATATTTCAATTCTCGCTCTCTACGTATCGTGCAAAAAGTCCATATCGATTCGTAATTATTTGTAGACTTACCTATACATAACTTTTTTGTCTAATATATACAACGTACACACAATTTAGAAAACGATGTTAAGAAATTTTAAGATACCACAACCCAAGTAATTCGATCGTGGATGACAGTCTTTCGTAGAAGTTTCTACGCAATCCATGGTGGAGGGTACATAAGATTCGGCCTGGCCGAACTTACGGCCGTATATACTTGTTTACGATTACTTTTGTTTAATAATCCATTTTAAGGAATACAAACTTTATGAAAATTTGCTTTGAGTTATAATAAAATTTACAACAAATATATATAATTTTATGCCTTTTTTACTGAATTAGTTTTCACTTTAGCGGCTACACTCGAACTTAAGGTGAGTATTAAGTTCGAGTTTAGCCGCTAAAGGTGGGTATTAAGTTCGAGTTTAGCCGAAAAAGTCCCGCGTTTTCAAAAAACAGGTGACTTTTTATGGTGTTTCCGATAGATATGTCTAAATGTGGCTATTTGTATATACTGTACTAGAATGTTATCATAATTAGTAAAAGTTTCTTTTGCACATTCTGAGTAAATCATTACCAATTTATGTATTAAAACAACTTGAGTTATTTCATTTTAGGTTATTTTTGGAACAGATGAATCATTCTCCAACTAACATATCATCTAATTTTAGCTGTGGAGTGTGGAAGAATCATCATTATTTGTACGAATTTTGACAAAACTCGAAAAACCAAAGTACACAATTTTTTCCAATTTTTCCCAAAACTTTTCAACTTTATTTTAATATTTCGAAAAATTTCTTCAAAATGTAAAAACTTTAACTCCCTTAACTATGTGTCTAATGAACGGTGTTAGTATCGTTAAAATCGGGAAAAAATCGGAATTGCCCATTTTCTGAGTAAAAAAATCGTCAAAATGCCGATAAATCGGCAAAATTGGCAGCCCTGATGCCCGCCTTGCATACATGAGTCGTGAGTTCAAACCCAGTTCCGATCGAACACCAAAAAGTTTTTCAGCGGTGGATTATCCCCTCTCAATAATGGTGGCGACATTTGTGAGAGTTCCAAAGCTTCTCTCAGTGATTTCACCGCACTGTATAACGCCGTTCGGACTCGGCTATAAAAAGGAGGTCCCATGTCATTGAGCTAAACATAGAATCGGGAAGCACTCAGTGGTAAGAGAGAAGTTCACTACTGTGGTATCACAATGGTCCTGTCTCAATGATCACTGGTCCTGGTTCAATGGCCCTGAAATATCGGGCTACCACTATACCTGACCCGACCAACACCTACAATCGACATAATTAAATTATTTACTACCAACAATCTGTACGCTGCAAATGGAGAAGATTTAGAAATTTGGAATTCTATTGGCGAAATGTTATATCTTTACTAAATTTTAAAACATTCAAACCTCGAAATGTTGGTTTTACGTGCTTTTAAATTGATATACATATGTGCATATTTTCTTTTTATTTATTATATATATTTTTTTGTTATATTGTATCCCTACACAATGTATCTCTACACGATTAATTTTCATAAAATTTTGGAAACCCGTTTTGTACCTATTTACATTCCTAATAGGGCTGTCACCCGGGATAAATCCCGTCCCGAAATCTCGGGATTTTCGGTTAATATACATTTATGGTGCACGTCGAGTAAGTATTTATGAGGTATACCATAAAAAGCACATTTAATCAAAAATCGAAGTTAACGATGTCCTCAAGCAATGATAAAAAGTCCGTCCCACAATATGACAACATCGCGTTTATCTGATACAAATTTTAATACCTTGATATTTTTAAGAAGACACTTAAAAATACGAAGTACAAAAGGATACAAAAGGATAAAAGGAGGAAAATCCCGCGATTCTATATCTTAAAATCCCGAATCCCGGGATTTACAAAAATCGATCCCGAATGACAGCCCTAATTCGTAACAAATAAAGGGTGATTCTTTTGAGGTTAGGATTTTCATGCATTAGTATTTGACAGATCACGTGGGATTTCAGACATGGTGTCAAAGAGAAAGATGCTCAGTATGCTTTGACATTTCATCATGAATAGACTTACTAACGAGCAACGCTTGCAAATCATTGAATTTTATTACCAAAATCAGTGGCAGAAAATCCGCTTTTTTATCGACAAATTTTGTTCAGCGATGAGGCTCATTTCTGGTTGAATGGCTACGTAAATAAGCAAAATTGCCGCATTTGGAGTGAAGAGCAACCAGAAGCCGTTCAAGAACTGCCCATGCATCCCGAAAAATGCACTGTTTGGTGTGGTTTGTACGCTGGTGGAATCATTGGACCGTATTTTTTCAAAGATGCTGTTGGACGCAACGTTACGGTGAATGGCGATCGCTATCGTTCGATGCTAACAAACTTTTTGTTGCCAAAAATGGAAGAACTGAACTTGGTTGACATGTGGTTTCAACAAGATGGCGCTACATGCCACACAGCTCGCGATTCTATGGCCATTTTGAGGGAAAACTTCGGAGAACAATTCATCTCAAGAAATGGACCGGTAAGTTGGCCACCAAGATCATGCGATTTGACGCCTTTAGACTATTTTTTGTGGGGCTACGTCAAGTCTAAAGTCTACAGAAATAAGCCAGCAACTATTCCAGCTTTGGAAGACAACATTTCCGAAGAAATTCGGGCTATTCCGGCCGAAATGCTCGAAAAAGTTGCCCAAAATTGGACTTTCCGAATGGACCACCTAAGACGCAGCCGCGGTCAACATTTAAATGAAATTATCTTCAAAAAGTAAATGTCATGGACCAATCTAACGTTTCAAATAAAGAACCGATGAGATTTTGCAAATTTTATGCGTTTTTTTTAAAAAAAAAGTTATCAAGCTCTTAACAAATCACCCTTTATTTGGGAGTTTTTACAATAATCTACAACACTTAAGGCTTTTTTACTATTTGGCGAAGGCTAATAAATCACACGGCAACATTGTCGATAACCGAATTGTGCAAAAAAGCCACAGTTGGAAAAGCATTGTCTTTAGCATGTTGCGTCAGACAAGTTGGAGACGATAGCTGCACACAATAGTTGCAAAAACAGATGAGGCATTCACAAACCTTTCTCACTACAATTACCAACAAAATGAATTTCACCATATTGTACACTCTCGACCCCTCACTGGAGGACTAAACATAAACCATATTGTTTCACACAACTATGCACAAATTAACGCAATAATATAAGCGAGGAAACCAATCTGCAATTCTCTACTTACGCTTTTTGTATTAACATTTTTTCAATAATTGAACTTTTTGGGCAATACTGCCTGTTTGCTTCGTTGTGCAAATCCGACTATATATCCATTTTTACCGATATATAAATGCTAAAAAAACACGACATAAATATTCAACCTTTTTACGTTTCATTGGAAAAAGAACTGAGAACTGGTAATAGAGAAATCGATTTGTCTTTAGTCGATAACTGATTGGTGGTTGAGCACAATTATCGATTACATATCATGAAGATAACAATAAATTATTACAATCGACAGGGATGATATTATATTAACATCCGTTACATATGCTTTGTTAACATAGCGCCGTCAAAATCAAAAAATGTCGGCAGGGTTAGAACCCACTTTTAGGCAAATTTGGTTTAATTCAGTTTTCAAAGGAACATAAGTGTAAATTAACAAAGGAACATAAGTGTAAATTAAAAAAACAATTTCAAATAGCTACTTGGGGCCTGTTCGAAACCGAAACTTTTTATTATTGTTAGTAAAAATTTGACATAAATGAGGTGAGTATAATTTCACTAGCCCTAGGAGGCTAGTAAGAAATTTGTTGAATTTCTCGACATTTACGACACTATTTTGCTTGGCATGTTTATATTATCTTGTATACAACGGTCCGCGCAAAAACTTATTTAATTTCATTCCAATACAATAAAAAGTAGTTTTATTTGCTTAAAAAATTATAAGTCCGGCTAAAAAACTAAAAAAATACCCATATTATATGTAAGTATTATCCCTGCCAGTCAGTGATGCCAGGAAGTTTTTTGAAAATTCCCTACGCGGTTCCTAAAAATTACCTTTTTCCCTACGTCCAAAATTTTTTTCTCTACATTTTTCGCTACGGTAAAAGATTCAAACAAATATGGCAAGCAAATAACAAATATTTCTTTAAAATTAATAGTCAGGGACTATATCCTTCAATAAAGGGACCAAATGTGCAATAATATTAATACTGAAATTCTTAATCGGATTTTAAACTTTGCAATATCATTGCTCAAAAAAAAAAAATATATCATTGCTCATTTTTAATACTACCAACATTTTTTTTGTGAACTTTAAAGGCCACATTTTCCACAATTTACGAATTTTTCACAAGTAATGCACTGACATTTAAAATTGTCATTTGCTAGCCAATCCTTTAATCCAGCAGTGAGCCAATTTGCACATAAAGGTTGTTTTCTAAATTTTACTGCAACGGTTTTTGTAGATGACATTTTTTTAAAAAATTAAAAACTCTTATGAATGCAATTTGACAATAGGTAAACAGCGTAACTAAATAAATATTCCACATTTATATAAGCGAACCGCAAATGCACTGCTGAAGTGATCTTTGTATTAGAAAATATTGGGAAGCACCAAGTCATCACCTGCTTATGTACCTAAATGGAACCGTTCATTCCTGCAAAATTAAATCTATTTCATGTTATTAAATACCAATGCAAAAACATCTTAACGATACCGCTGACCTTTTCTAAATAATATCATTACAATAACATTGTTGATGGTGAATTACGTATTCAATTCCTTCATGCCTTGACAACCATATATTTTGGATCTAATAATATTTTAAATATAACCAAAAGTACTCTTCTTGTTGCAAAATATAGTAAAATGTGAAAATTCCCTACATTTGTATAAAAAATGAAAAATCTGTCCTTTTTTCCCTACAGTTGTAATTTTAGGAAAAAGCCCTACAAAAAAGGGTTTTTCCCTACAAAAAAGGATTTTTCCCTATATTTTCGGAACAAAAATATGATCCGTGTTTGCGTTATAAACCCACACAAATAGTTTTAAAAATAAATTATTTCTTAATTTAGATTGCAAATGGCGCCATGCTATAAATGTCAGTTTTTCAACAGGAAAAAACAAAGTACCACAAATGGAAAAAAAATCGCTAGTTTTTCGCATTTTTTGGTTTTGTATGGAGTTTCAACGCGAAAACCGGCCTTTAGCTGTAAAAAATGTTTGCTGCTTCAACTAACGAATGTTTGCTGAAACAACTACATGCTACTGCTGTCCCTTTAGACCGGTACTCTGTTCGGTCACTGCAACAATCGCCAACTGTGGTAGTATTTTGCCACCACTAGTCACATGAAAGTATTTTGCCATCACTATTGTTTCAAGAGCCATTTTATATTTTGTGAAGCACCAAGCACAACTAGCTTCTTATAATTTATTTAAATAAAAATGATAATAGTGCTGAAAACATATGTAGTTGTTTCGCGTAAAATTGTGAAAAGTATATTTTGACTTTCCAAATGGAATAAAGTGATAGTTTTTCAAATATTTTTCCAGACACCCTGTCTCCATTGGAAATAAAAGCACTGGCTGATAGACCCTACAACATGTAACTTGCAACTTGTAACTCAACATCAATCTTATATTAATGCATAAAAATATGTTAAATGTGAAGTGATAGTCGTATAAATGTTATATTTATGAGAATTTATAAATGTTTAATAAAATTAATAAACATCTAAACAATCGTGTTTTACTTGACCAATTCTTTTACAACTATCTTAAAATGCACTTTGTCTGATTGTTTGAAGGGGCTCTTATTGGCGTCGTTCTAAACGTATCTAAAAAGACACCTAATAATTGTACTGGTTAAGACTAGAAGTGCCCATATGTAATAGGTACTTTTAGTTAAATGTGGTATCACAATGGACTGAATAGTCTAAGTGAGCCTGAAATTTAATCGGGCTGCCACTTTAACCTAACCTAACCTTCCGAGGAGTTTTGGATATCGTATACGACAGTTTTCGACGTAGTGGGGATTCTCAGAAGTCCAAATTCAAAAAATGTTGGCAGGGAAGAAATAAATTAAAACTATTTGTGTGGGTTTATAACGCAAACACGGATCATATTTTTGTTCCGAAAATATACAAAGGATCAAAGGAGTAGCAAATCAATTGCCCAAGGAAAAATAAAATGTTAAGTTTGTAATAGCAAGCAGCAACCACCAACTTAATTCAATATCGCTCCCTGTTACCTACATAAACAACTCTTTCTATGTGCGAAATAATGGTTTCTATAAAAATTTTTCGCAAGAATGAACATAGTTCTGGCCTTTTTTCAGCAAACAAAATCTGCAAACATTTTTGCTATTATGAGTAACAAAATTTTTTGGGTGTAATCTTCGGAACTGTCATACATCGTTTGATACCGATGGATCATATATCTATATTCTATAATCTACGCTCTAACTCATAGAATATAGATAGATGATCCATCGGTGTCAAACGATGTATGACAGTTCCGAGGATTAAAGGCCATCCAAAAACGAGACATAAGCGTAGCGTGGCGTGTCAGCGGTTTGTTTTTGATATACGACAGCCCATACAAATGATTACCCAACGTTTCCACAACGTAGACGTGTCGTATGATTCAGAAAAAACAAAAGTAGGCGTTTCGTTGTCGTATCAGCTGATCAAAAAAACAAGTGTCATCAATTGAAAGAAGAGGGAAAAAGGTGTTTAGTGAAAATATAGTTAATTAAAACATACAACTGTGCTGTGTTCGGTTAAAATGGATGAAGAGAAATTGATATTATGCGTTCAGTCGCATCAATGCATTTATAATAAATTCAGTGCAGAATACTATATATAATAATAAGATTTCCCGAAAAAAGCAACAGTCTGGAAAAGAATTGCGGAAGACACGCAACTTCCTGGTAGGAATTGTTTTCATTTGCACCATGTGCCTTTAAACTATGGTATGTTTTGCAGAACGGTGGTTTTCCCAAGTTTATAACTCCACGCAATAGACTGGAGAGAACATCCATGAGCCAAATATCTGCAAAGTACAAAATAACCATTAGTTTAATTCCAAGATATAAGACGACCTTTGCTTACAGAAGTGTTATCGCCAGTCGCTCTTACGGCCCGATTCTTGCCTTGGGCGTATACAAATCATTTTGAAGTCCAATGAGGAATAAATTGAAAACTTCTTTACTCATAAGAGTATGTTTGAAGAAATGTTCATCATCATGTAGTTTTATATTCTGGAACACCTTTTTATGGTAACCACTTTTATTCCAATCTCTATTGATTGGGCGAACAGACCACCTTTTTCGATGAGTTTTACACTTCTTATTTTTATCTATATAGTCTTCACAAGTTTAAAAGACTTAGATTCACTTCTATATCACTCCAGTTCATTTTGAATTTTAAACAAATCAACCTTTTGCGCCTCTTGTTGATAGTTTGTTTATTAGCTTGCCGATCATATGCTACGTTTTTTCAATAAAGCTAATCGCCAAAAAATCATACGTTGCCGTTACGCTACGGCTACACTACACTTTTAGATGCATAACCAGGCCTTAAGAATAAACGAGGAAAATAAGAGCACAAAAGCAAATGCTGGAAAATTACCCCTATATTCATAAAAGTTAACGTACACTTTAAACCTACTATTACGATATGCGCTTTACAGACTATCAGTTATTCCGGACGACAGTGCTCGTGTCGAACATATCCCATATAGTGTGCACATTATAAGTTAAGTCCGAAGGCATAATCGATACTGCTGCATGTTTATGTGATCGAGAACACATTTACCGATTATTTAGTCATCGCCGACAAGTCGTATCGATCCGACAAACTGTAAGATTGCCCTGCCAACATTTTTTGAATTTGGGGGCGCTTCTGAGAATCCCCACTACGTCGAAAACAATCATATACGACATCAAAAACTCGTCGGAAAAGCGCCGTCACTATTGAGAAGTTGTACCACGCCAAGTTACTACGAAAAAGTTTCTCATCAGTGCAATTATTAGGTGCCTATTTAGATCAATTTCGAAGGACGCCAATAAGAACCCTTGCAAACTATCAGAAAAAGTGAATTTTAAGGTAATTGTAGAAGAATCATTGTGGTCAAGTAAAACACGATTGTGTAGATGTTTATTGATTTGATTAAACATTTATAATTTCTTATAAATATAACATTTTTCGGTTTATCTCATCACATTTAACATAATTTTTTGCATTAATAAAAGAATGATGTTGAGTTTTAAGTAGCAAGTTACATATTGCAGCGTCTATCAGCCAGTTTGTTTATTTTCGATGGAGACAGCGTGCCTGGAAAAATATTTGAAAAACGATCACTTTATTCTATTTGGAAAGTCGAAAATTGTTCACCATATACCTTTCACAATTTTAAGCGTACTATCTATATTTTCATAATTTTATTTTCGTTTTTATTTAAATAAAATATAACAAGCTGGTTGCGCTTGGCGTTTCACAAAAAATAAAATGGCTCTTCTAACAGTAGTGATGGCAAAATACTTTCATGTACATATTGTACTTTTTGATATGCTTCCCCCATCACAGTTCGCTATGGTTGTGGTGACATTTACGAGTCTGTGGTAGCGATGAGGATAAAATGGAACTTTGAAATGCTGGCAGGGTGTTTACAAACACAGACATTCCGTCCGGAATAACTGATAGTCTGTAAAGCGCAATACAAATTCATTCGATAAACTATCAGTAAGTTATTACGAATATTGGTATTAATGTATGGGACTGGCTCTTTACGAAAAAATCAAAACGAAATGTCAGAAAATTAATTTTTGGAACTGACCCATTTTTTCCCCGGAGAGAAATGTATCATCTATATATATTGTATAATCTATGCTCTAACTGAGCTGTTGCTCTCTTTACCTTGGGATTTGAATTACAAAAAAAAAAAACTATTCCGAATGACATCCCTAATAGTCGCTTACCATTCGATTTGTTGGGCCAACATTTCATCGAGGGCTTTTAGATTGCCAATGTATGCTGCCTTTAAGTTGACAGTTTTATTGTCAACCAGCTGTCAGTTACGGAAAGGAAAGAGTTTTGTGTAAAATGAACATATAAAAAATATTCTACAAATAGGATGGAACATATTCAAGCAAGATATGTCTGTACGATTTAATAGTTCCCAAAATTTCCAATAATGTCTATTGTTCGTGCTTTGTAAATGCGACTCAAAGAAAACGTTCAAAGGCCAAGTGTCAAGTGGGTGAAGACAATAAAGAGTGCGTGAGTGTGTGTTGCGTCAACAAACAAATAAAGAAAGATCAAACAAATTATACCATGAGCCTGAAAGCCATAAACAACAAATCTAGTTTGACCACTCCTGTCTCCTAAAAAATATTAACAATATGTTTGATTCCTTGAAATTTTCACGTCTAAATTGAAATAGGAGAAGCGGTAGATTATTTGCTTAATGTGCATATGTGCTAGTGCCAACGTCAGATTAATATCCCTTTCTAAATTATATTGGTTCCACCGATCGTTGCTCTTACAACTTGTTATCAATTAATGTCTTAGGGTTTGATTAGTGGTGTCAAGAGAACGGAATCATATTTTGAAACAGTAGTAAAATATTTTCAATCTAAGAAAAGACGGCGTATGAAAACAAAAAAAAAATTGAATTAAGTGCCAATTAAAAGAAATAGAAAATATAGACAAATTGTGAGCGGGAGTATATGCTTCTCTCTTGATTATTAGAAAACGATTCATGCATAGATAAATACGACACAACGTATAGGCGGTCGAGCCCACTTTCTGAGTACATGAGCGTAGGAATGAAAACGATCAAGATACATAGTATTTCACGCACATTCTCAAAGCTTCATCCCATAGATACCCGCTGATTTTGTTGGTTTGTTTTTATTTCGCGATGTGTGTCAATGGCCTCATAGACTTACATATTTGATTAAACTATAATACGATGGGTAATATCTGTAACATTTAAGATTTAAAACTTCCTATGCGACAGCCTTTCTTTATTCCGCACAAAAAGAACCGTCAAAATCTATTTATGTAGCTTAAATGACATATCAGGAGAATTTATTTATTTATTTAAGAAATTCCAAGCCTTTAAAGGGCGCATTTAACGAATTACAATGCACTACTCTAACGGACATTACAATATTATATGAAAATATCAAGCATCAATTAATAAAAAAAACAACAACCTTATATGAAAAATTGAACCAGCTATCTTATATCAATAACGTTATATATACATATTTTTTTGTTTTAGTTTTTCTTAGTTTTTTTTTTCATTATTATATGCTGTATGAAATTTTATAATGTTCTTGGATCCCATTGAAATTAAAATATATGTTTTATTCGCGAGTCGGGAGACTACTCATTAATATTAATTAATTAATTAATAATTTCAGGCAAATCAATATGATAAAGGAATACAATTAGTAGGTACATGTTTTAACCTTTTAGAAGGGTATTAATTTCGAAATTACATATATTCAAAAATAAATCTTCAAAAGCAAGATAACATTAAAACTTTTTTGGCAAATTTTATTATACCTTTGTGGGTAACGATGCAAAGCTACAATTGAAAAGTTTTTTAAAATTAATTATTAAAGAAAAGTAACCCTGAAAATGGCTATTTTATGGCGATAATGTCATCTTAACACCGGCCCATATGGTGGGTACTAATCTCGTGTTTAGCCGCTAAAATCAAAAATAAATCTGGGCAAGCAGAATAAAAATATAATTTTTTGTTTCTGTTTTATTATAAAATTAATGGGTATGATCCAAAGTAACAATCCAAAAAGTTTATTTAAAATAAATTCTTTAAGAAAAGTAACGCTGAAAAAAATAACTGTTTTAGCGTGAAAATGCGATCTGAACACCGACTTAAGACCGATAGTTTGCTTAAAAAATCATTTTAAAGAAATCAATGTTTTTGAGTTGCTACTTTGGATCATTCCACTTTTAAATCATAATAACATGTGCCAAATTATATAATTTTATCCTGCTTTTACTGATACATTTTTGATTTTAGCGTTCAGGGCCTCGGTCGGTGTTCAAGATATTCCCTTAAGTAAAATGTTTATATAGTTTCTCCCTAAACACACTTTATATCTAATTTATTTACTTATAATTTTATCAATCACGCCAACATTTGTCATTTAAAATCATAATTTCCTAGCTCCTATATGGGGCTATAGTCCCGTATCTAAAATACAATATTAATATACTGTGGATATCGTAATAGGCTTTCAAATTCTTGAGGGCTGACATTTTTCTGGAGAGCGCTAGGCCCTCCCGCCAGACGCATTTCTGCGCTTAGACTGTAAAGTTTCCGAAGGACTAGAAACTATATTGCATATTCCAGGGACTACTAAAATGGCGAAAGACCGATGAGAGAAATTAAAGTCATACGAATTAGCCAAACAATATGGATCCATTTAGACGTACAGTAGAATAACTTTGAACCGCGCAGTAATCGCACCTAAAACCATTAGTTAGGGTCGTTGATTGATGGAGAACTTTGCAAACGACTGAAGAACAATGACTATAGCATGAACTGTCACAATGTGGAAGAGAAGTAATCTAAATTGAAGATATTGTGTTAGTGTTTCCCTTTATATATAAGTCGCTCGCGAACTTTGAAGACTTATATATAGTAACATACAATAAGCGCACTGCGGAAGGACACAATATTTACTCTAAGTGTTTTTGTCTAATGCATTGCAACTCTTCCATCGCTGTTAACTTTTTAAGTAATCGCGATTTGACTTCTAAACTAGCGTTGGTTTTTCTTCGATACATTTGTAACAAGTATTCAAAGTATCAATAGCCGGTGCCCAGATTCAATATATCTATATGAAAATACTTAATTTATTTGTCATTTGGTTTATATTTTATATGCCATCTAATCTCCATCATACGCTGTAGAGATAATTCTTGTAATCATCTGCTTCGTTCAATTCCCAAGCAGACGTTAAAGAAGACGAGAAATCCAGTCTTTTTTCTGTAAAGGGACCTCTTGCACTGATAAGACAAATGGAAAATTATATAGAGAAAAAAGTAGTCAATTAATGTAAGCACATAGGAATATAAAACAAATAAAGAAAACAAAAGAAAACTGAGACGATTTTTTCATTACAAAGCAAAATGCATAAATTGCAAAAAAGAAATGAGAATGAAACCACATCAGACAGACATGTTCGAGCAACAACCAGATCGGTGGGTGATTGGTGATTGTGGCTCGGCAAAAACAATAGCGAGAAAAGAATCATATTAATGTTGACTAACGAAAAAAAGAAAAAACGTTAACGTTCGTATCGTTTCGGTACTGGATGGGAAATGGAAAATAATATGTATTTGCAAATGTTAACAAATCCAGATTTCGAAACAGAATGTAAATGTACGGTTCTAACTTTGAGAACGAAGTGTGATAGTGTCAATGTTGATAAAGATTTATCTTTTAAAAGACAACAACAAAACAATTTAATTTAAATAACTCTGGATAGCAATTAATGCCCTTTATCTCACCACTGCTAGTGGGAATAGCTTAATTTATAAAATTGTCTTGTCACAACGGATTGGGATGGTGGCGGCAACCTGTTGATGGTTACTAATGGTATCTGGTATTTTTATCAATAGTCTTGATCAACGCATCGGCAATTCATATATAAGGAGCAATAAGAATCATGCTAAACATGTCCAAAAAGTTCACAAACTATCAACACATAACTATGAGTTCAACTTTACCATCCTCTTCGTCCGGGATAGGGTGTTCAACGCTATCGCCTTCGACAGCTCCAAGTAATTTTTCGCAAGATTCAAATTCATCAATCAATTCGAACTCTGCTAGCAGAGCTGAAAGAGAATCTATACATTCGGGTCAATTCATGGTGTCCACGTTTGAGGCCGAAGAAGCTCAAGATGATCTTGACGATAGTGAAATTAAAATGCTTGATCCCGAAGACCCAAGCCTTTCGAAGGCAGATGAACCCAATACATGCATGGAAGTACAGCTGTATGTACCACGAAAAGTAGCACAGCAAAGTAAATATGGAACAGCAGATTCAGCAGGTCTGGTAACTTCGCATCTGGAAATTGAAACGTCACTCACAAAACTATTCAAATGCATGAATTTAGCATACAGGTGAGTTCGATTTTGGCATATTCTCAGCTATATGATTTTGATTTTAAAAGAAAAAATTTCTGAAAAAAATTAATATTTGCATTATAATATGGTGAAATTGATTTTAAATGTAACGTTACAAAAACTAAGGCTTGTCAAAGTTATATTCTTTGTGTCCATTGCTTCCATGATATGCATATTCAGTTTCTTTTTTTAAATCCACATTAATTTTAATTGCGATCATATTAGATACTATTTTGGAAAACTCCCCGTGGAACAAATTCTGGAAACTCGTGCGTTCAGCAAATAATTGTGTTAGCATAAATTCTCTCTTTAAGTATTTTCGCCCCAAATTTGAGTCTTTCAATGTTTGTGAACTTTCGTTGTGCTTACTCAGTCCGCAGGCGGTATTCAGGGCTGCCAATTTTGCCGATTTTTTACTCAAAAAATAGCAAATGCCGATTTTCCGATTTTTGCCTTGAAAAAGACGATATTAGTTCCGTTCAATTCAATTTTTACAGGAAGTGGTTCGCTTAAACAGTAAATTCAGCAAAAGAGAGTTGGAGAGAGACGACATTTGGCAGTTGTCAGATGGTGAAATCACAAGTTAATAACTTTATTTATTACGGCCAAAACGGCAAAACATATACATATGTTACATATATATGAGAGATGTGTGTGAAGATAAATTCGAATTTAAAATTGCGGCAGAGGCCTTAGCCGAGACACAAACCAGCACCTTCAATGTAATTTTAAATTCGAATTTAATTTTTTAAATTCGAATTTAATTTTACAAATATTTCATTTTTTTGAAAACGCTAAGAATTTTTAAATGGAATTTGATAGAATTCGTTAAAGACGGCCCTGAGTATCCTTAATTTGAACAAATTTCATCACGAAAAATAACTTAGAAACCGGCAAAATTAAAATTTTGTTTAACAAAAAAGGGACCATTGTGCGAAAACCGTTCGGGGTTCCAAAACGAAACTACCACCATTGGATAGGGATTAGTGCGTACTATTCAAATTCGAAATAATTTCATTAGAAAAGTATTTCATAAAGCGGAAAATTGAAAAATATTTTCCGAGTGAATTTACATCAACTGGGCCACTGTGCGAAAACCGTTCGGGGTTCCAAAACAAAACCACCACCATTGGATAGGTCCTAGTGCGCACTATTCAAATTCGAAATAATTTCATTAGAAAAGTATTTCAGAAAGCGGGAAATTGAAAAATATTTTCCGAGTCAATTTTCACAAATGAGGCCACTGTGCGAAAACCCTTCGGGGTTCCAAAACGAGACTACCACCATTGGATAGGGGTTAGTGCGTACTATTCAAATTCGAAATAATTTCATTAGAAAAGTATTTCAGAAAGCGGAAAATTTGAAATTATTTTCCGGGTGAATTTACAACAACGAGGCCACTGTGCGAAAACGGTTCGGGGTTCCAAAACGAAACTACCACCATTGGATAGGGGTTAGTGCGTACTATTCAAATTTGAAATAATTTCATTAGAAAAGTATTTCAGAAAGCGGGAAATTGGAAATTATTTTTCGGGTGAATTTACACAGGTGAGGCCACTGTGCGAAAACCGTTCGGGGTTCCAAAACGAGACTACCACCATTGGATAGGGGTTAGTGCGTACTATTCAAATTCGAAATAATTTCATTACAAAAGTATTTCAGAAAGCGGAAAATTGGAAATTATTTTCCGGGTGAATTTACATCAACGAGGCCACTGTGCGAAAACGGTTCGGGGTTCCAAAACGAAACTACCACCATTGGATAGGGGTTAGTGCGTACTATTCAAATTTGAAATAATTTCATTAGAAAAGTATTTCAGAAAGCGGAAATTTGAAAAATATTTTCCGGGTCAATTTTCACAGGTGAGGCCACTGTGCGAAAACCGTTCGGGATTCCAAAACGAGACTACCACCATTGGACAGGGGTTAGTGCGTACTATTCAAATTCGAAATAATTTCATTAGAAAAGTATTTCAGAAAGCGGAAAATTGGAAAATATTTTTTGGGTGAATTTACACAAATGAGGCCACTGTGCGAAAACCGTTCGGGGTTCCAAAACGAGACTACCACCATTGGATAGGGGTTAGTGCGTACTATTCAAATTCGAAATAATTTCATTACAAAAGTATTTCAGAAAGCGGAAAATTGGAAATTATTTTCCGGGTGAATTTACATCAACGAGGCCACTGTGCGAAAACGGTTCGGGGTTCCAAAACGAAACTACCACCATTGGATAGGGGTTAGTGCGTACTATTCAAATTCGAAATAATTTCATTAGAAAAGTATTTCAGAAAGCGGAAATTTGAAAAATATTTTCCGATTTAATTTACATCAACGGGACCACGTACCAAAACCCTTCGGGGTTCCAAAACGAAACTACCACCATTGGATAGGTCTTAGTGCGCACTATTCAAATTCGTATTAATAATACTTGGTAAGGATTTGATGAAAAAATTCAACGTAGTTACTAGTGCAAACAAATTTTAATTCGTAGAATAGCGCCGTTCACACTATCATTTATTTATTATCCCAGATTTTAGTCATATTATAATGTCCACATCGTGATCGATTACACATTATAGATTTTTTACTGGTCGCCGACAATTCTTAACGTTAGAACACAATATAACATTCCGTACGTAAAAACTGATAATAGAACGGCGCATTAGAAATAATATTCAAGTTAATAACAGTTTTGTGATTCCAGGTATCTGAAACAAATATCAATTTTATCAAATTTCATTATATCTTGTTTAATGGGTAAGAAGTGTTTTGCGCGTTCGAAAACCTTGTACAACTTAAAATGCAACAACTTGGCAGTACTGACACAATACATTTCGAATGATGTATATATCTTATTCACTCGATCTTATTCACTAGCTATAATTGTGTATATGATATGTTGTATAACTGTCTCGCTCGATGCACATATCTATAAACAAATACAAAAATGTTTGTTTTGATTTTGCGTTGTTTCTTATTGGTATGGAAATACATAGTGAGTGAAAAATATTCAACTGCGTGCAATATTTTTGGAATTTCTGTATGCCATTTGGGTCATTGAATTCTATGCAAACTTGTGTGGTGTATAGCTTTCGCCAGATTTATGGCCTGTTCCTGTATATCGAACGAAAGGTTTCTTTCGTATTCCAAACGAAAGAAAATTGATTTTTGTTCTTTTATTTCGAAAGGCAAGTCACTTCATATTTTGTTGTCGAGTAATAAACGAACATATACAATAAGTGTCAAGAAAAAAGTAAAAGCATTGTTAACATTTGAAAGAATTCTCAGGCCAAAATTTTAAAAATACTCATTTTTAATAATCAATGTATTCTCATACAAACGAATCGAACTTTCGAAAATAGAAAAACCCAAATTCATTCGAATTCGAGTGACTGCCTTTCTTTCGAACTGGTTTTCGTTCGATATACAGGAACAGGGCATTAGACTCATATGACCACAGAGGCCGATTTTTAACTCCGATTTAGTTGAAATTTTGCACAGGGAGTAGACTTAGCATTGTAGCTATGCGTGCCAAATTTGGTTGAAATCGATTCAGATTTAGATATAGCTCCCATATATATCTTTCGCCCGATATGCACTTATATGGACCCCGAAGCCAGAGTTTTATCCCGATTAGCTTGAAATTTTGCACAAGGAGTACAATTGGTAGTATAGTTATGTGTGCCAAATTTGATTGAAATCGGTTCAGATTTAGATATAGCTCCCATATATATGTTTTTCTGATTTCGACAAAAATGGTCAAAATACCAACATTTTCCTTGTAAAATCGCCACTGCTTAGTTGAAAAGTTGTAAAAATGACTCTAATTTTCCTAAACTTCTAATACATATACATCGAGCGATAAATCATAAATAAACGTTTGCGAAGTTTCCTTAAATTGCTTCAGATTTAAATGTTTCCCATATTTTTATACCCACCACCATAGAATGGTGACGGGGGTATAATAAGTTTGTCATTCCGTTTGTAACACATCGAAATATCGATTTCCGACTATATAAAGTATATATATTCTTGATCAGGTAGAAATTCTAAGACGATCTGGCCATGTCCGGCTGTCTGTCTGTCTCTCTGTCTGTTGTAATCACGCTACAGTCTTCAATAATGAAGCAATCGTGCTGAAATTTTGCACAAACTCGTCTTTTGTCTGCAAGCAGGTCAAGTTCGAAGATGGGCTATATCGGTCAAGGTTTTGATATAGTCCCCATATAAACCGACTTCTCGATTTGGGGTCTTGGGCTTATAGAAACCGCAGGTTTTATCCAATTTGCCTGAGATTGGAAATCTAGAGGTATTTTAGGACCATAAAGAGGTGTGCCAAAAATGGTGAGAATCGGTCCATGTGTTGGTATAGCTCCCATATAGACCGATCTCCAAAAATGGTGAGAATCGGTCCATGTGTTGGTATAGCTCCCATATAGACCGATCTCCCGATTTTATTTCTTGGGCTTATAGAAACCGTAGTTTTTATCCAATTTGCCTGAAATTGGAAATCTAGATGTATTTGGTGACCATAAAGAGGTGTACCAAAAATGGTGAGTATCGGTCCATGTTTTGGTATAGCCCCCATATAGACCGACCTCACGATTTTACTTCTTGGGCTTATAGTTGAGATTTAGATATAGCTTCCAGATATATGTTTTTCTGATTTCGACAAAAATGGTCAAAATACCAACATGTCTTCATCGTTCTTGTCTAAAATGATCGGATATGAAATATGATTATATGTATACTAATTTTAATATAAATTGGTTTAGATACCAAGCTATAATGAAAAGCAAATTCATAATATTTAATACATAAAATTATATTACGAGTTATAAAAATAGCGATGCTGATGCTTACATAATCTATCATTTTCAACGTAAAAACATTGTTTTCTTTTTTTATTTTATTAAAAGGAAGACGAAAACTGTATGTACAAGGTTTTATAGTTGTGCTTTTAAAGCAATTTAAATAAAAAATAAATATTTAAAGGCGTAAAATTTCTTAACTATGATTTTGTAAAAAAATTATTTAATGCGAGGCAGTCTTTGTTACTCTTATAGGCTATATGATGAAAAAGCTAACACAATTATTTTAAAATCTTACTTCTAAAGAAAAGCGTAGACTATGCTATTTTATATATTTAGATAAATATTTAGGTACATAAATTTTTCTTCAAATGCTTTGATTTTAGCTCCCTTTATATTTATTTAAAAAAAATAACAACTGATGTTAGATTTTTGAAATATATACATAAAAGTTTAATTATATAAAATATTTTTCGGTTTTGATTTGATAATGAGTAATATAAAAAAAAAAATAATTCAGATACTTATGTAATATAGTCTGATAAGAATTTTTTCCATCTACAAAAATGTTTTTTATTTACAGGAAAACTGCACAAAGAACAATATTTCACCGTTTTTAACTATTGCTTTTAAAGTAGAGAGTAGATTATGCTACATTTTGTATATATACTGTTTCTAATAAAATGAATCATTTTTCGAAGCAAAAAACTTTTTTAAATCAAATGAAACCTTTTCAAATGAATCCTTTTTTTATTATTTTCAAATTTCCGCTTTCTGAAATACTTTTCTAATGAAATTATTTCGAATTTGAATAGTACGCACTAACCCCTTTCCAATGGTGGTAGTTTCGTTTTGGAACCCCGAACCGTTTTCGCACAGTGGCCTCATTTGTGAAAATTGACCCGGAAAATATTTTTCAAATTTCCGCTTTCTGAAATACTTTTCTAATGAAATTATTTCGAATTTGAATAGTACGCACTAAGACCTATCCAATGGTGGTAGTTTCGTTTTGGAACCCCGAAGGGTTTTCGCACAGTGGCCTCGTTGATGTAAATTCACCCGGAAAATACTTTCCAATTTTCCGCTTTCTGAAATACTTTTCTAATGAAATTATTTCGAATTTGAATAGTGCGCACTAAGACCTATCCAATGGTGGTAGTCTCGTTTTGGAACCCCGAACGGTTTTCGCACAGTGGCCTCATTTGTGTTAATTCACCCGAAAAATAATTTCCAATTTCCCGCTTTCTGAAATACTTTTCTAATGAAATTATTTCGAATTTGAATAGTACGCACTAACCCTTATCCAATGGTGGTAGTTTCGTTTTGGAACCCCGAACCGTTTTCGCACAGTGGCCTCATTTGTGTAAATTCACCCAAAAAATATTTTCCAATTTTCCGCTTCCTGAAATACTTTTCTAATGAAATTATTTCGAATTTGATTAGTACGCACTAACCCCTATCCAATGGTGGTAGTCTCGTTTTGGAACCCCGAACGGTTTTCGCACAGTGGCCTCATTTGTGTAAATTCACACAAAAAATATTTTCCAATTTTCCGCTTTCTGAAATACATTTCTAATGAAATTATTTCGAATTTGAATAGTACGCACTAACCCCTATCCAATGGTGGTAGTCTCGTTTTGGAACCCCGAACGGTTTTCGCACAGTGGCCTCACCTGTGTAAATTCACCCGAAAAATAATTTCCAATTTCCCGCTTTCTGAAATACTTTTCTAATGAAATTATTTCGAATTTGAATAGTACGCACTAACCCCTATCCAATGGTGGTAGTCTCGTTTTGGAACCCCGAACGGTTTTCGCACAGTGGCCTCACCTGTGAAAATTGACCCGGAAAATATTTTTCAAATTTCCGCTTTCTGAAATACTTTTCTAATGAAATTATTTCAAATTTGAATAGTACGCACTAACCCCTATCCAATGGTGGTAGTTTCGTTTTGGAACCCCGAACCGTTTTCGCACAGTGGCCTCGTTGATGTAAATTCACCCGGAAAATAATTTCCAATTTCCCGCTTTCTGAAATACTTTTCTAATGAAATTATTTCGAATTTGAATAGTACGCACTAACCCCTAACCAATTATGGTAGTCTCGTTTTGGAACCCCGAACGGGTTTCGCACAGTGGCCTTATTTGTGTAAATTCACCCGAAAAATAATTTCCAATTTCCCGCTTTCTGAAATACTTTTCTAATGAAATTATTTCGAATTTGAATAGTACGCACTAACCCTTATCCAATGGTGGTAGTTTCGTTTTGGAACCCCGAACCGTTTTCGCACAGTGGCCTCGTTGATGTAAATTCACCCGGAAAATACTTTCCAATTTTCCGCTTTCTGAAATACTTTTCTAATGAAATTATTTCGAATTTGAATAGTACGCACTAGCCCCTATCCAATGGTGGTAGTCTCGTTTTGGAACCCCGAACGGTTTTCGCACAATGGTCCCTTTTTTGTTAAACAAAATTTTAATTTTGCCGGTTTCTAAGTTATTTTCGTGATGAAATTTGTTTGAATTAAGGATACTCAGGGCCGACTTTAACGAATTCTATCAAATTCCATTTAAAAATTCTTAGCGTTTTCAAAAAAATGAAATATTTGTAAAATTAAATTCGAATTTAAAAATTAAATTCGAATTTAAAATTGCAATGAAGGTGCTGGTTTGTGTCTCGGCTAAGGCCTCTGCCGCAATTTTAAATTCGAATTTATCTTCACACACATTATATGAGAGCTATTTTTAAATCTGAACCAATCTCGTACTTTGCGACATACGACCCCATTTGCTGAAATCGGGCGATACATGTATATGGGGGCAACATCTAAATTTGACTCTTTGACACTTTCCAAATTCAATAGCATTTGCCCTTGTGCCATGTGCCAAAAAACGTCCTGAACCAAATTTCATCAAAATTGGTTAATTTATGGGTTCTAAAATTACATTTATTTTAGTGATATAACTAAGGATAGTTTTTTTTAATAAAAATGTTACTGAATTACTAACTAATAACATATTTTACAACAATTATTTTTTTGTATATTATTGTTTGAATTGTATAGCATTGCATAAAAATGTTTTTTGTTTTAGTATTATTTTTATACAAACATGAATTCGTTATGCTTTTTATATTGAAATTCAATGTTCTGCATGTTAATTTTACTGTTTTTATATGAAATAAAGACTTTGGATTTGTTTTTAACAAAGACATATAATTTGCTTTAATATTTTTTTAAAATACTAGTGCCGATTATCACGACTTTTTCAGAAAAAAATGACGATTTTTTTGAAATTTTATTGGTAGCCCTGCCGGTATCACTTCAAACCTTCGTGTTTGCTTAGTTAATTGAGAGTCTGACTCTCAATGAGCAAATTGGGCGACACGTTGTTTGCTCTTCTTTAAGAAGTTATCAATTAGAATCCGACAAATACACTTTTAATTTTCTTTCATTTTATTGTAAACAAAGCAAATGTCTTAAGATTGTAATAAATTAAAAAAAAAGTTCTTTATACATTATTTTGAAAACAAATGTATTAAAGTAATATTTGTCAGACCATTTATGGGCATTTTAATGTTCGCTTTCCGTTGGGAATAGTCATCCCGAATAGCAAACCATGTACATAGGTCAGGTTAGTTTATGTATAATGGCAGCCCGTTATTTTAGACGCACATACACAATTCAAGAGGTACACGTATGTCTTATCGACGTTTCACATTACGGTGAGGCCAATTAGAGAAACTTTGACACACTCAGAAATAACACCAGCATCACTGAGAGGGGATAATATATAAGGTGTCAAAAATGGGAATTAAATAATGCCTCAAAGTTTGGGGATTTGCTTGTTTTCTATCGAAAGTGTATTGAATTAGTTTCGCCTTGGAAGATAAAATTTTCATAGGCGATACCATCTTCTTATCTAGTTAGTTTCCCCGTTTGGGAACAAATATCCCACTACACCATATTGCCCTCGGGCTTTTGTGACTAAAAGAAGTCACAAAAGCGATAGCTATTTTTTAAAAAATAAAAATGATGATCGGCCAGACCGAGCGTTGAACTTGGAACCTTTCGTTCTCAAGTCAGAGGCAAATATCAATTCGAAGATTACAAAATAATAATTTGAATAATTTCCATCTAAAATTCATAATAATATTTCCTCCATTTCTACCCTACATCACTCATATTTTTAAGACGGCCATCATGAGTAGCACCTTCCCAACAGCATGGAAATTTGCTAAAATTGTGCCAATACTAGAGGGATCAAAAAACGCGTTTTTTTTAATGTCGGTTTTTCTCGAACCATTTTTAAAACCGGTGGACGGTGTTTCAAAAATTAAATAATCGGCAGCAAAAACGCTTAATGAAGGAAAAAATGCTTCAATGTTTTACTGTAAAAATTAATTTCCTTGGCAGTAATTGCGGTAACAATATTGAAATATTGGATTTTATATTAAAATATTGGATTGGTTTTATTTTTTGGTTCCATTTGCTTTTTGTGAATATTTCTGCAATGTTATATTAAATACGCTGTTAAAGAGTCCCGACAACTCTAATAACATTCTTCTGCATTTGGCTTTCGAAGAATCATTTTGTTGTTTTTCAAAATATTCACAAACTGAGTTAGTTTTCTACAGAAAGGTACACCAAATTAAGTCATATAATAATAACGTAAGAAATATCATAGATTTTGTTTGCAAAATATACGCTCCTAATTAAACAGGCACGATTTGCTTATATTTCATTGAAATATCTCTGAGATTTCTTTCGAAATCACTAGTATATTATAAATTCCAAAATCCATATGTGTAATTGGATCTGTGATAATTTAAGTTGTTCAAAAAATATCGATGCAAAAGGGCAAATCTAAACTGTTAAAGAATGGCACTTTGCAAAAATAAGAGGTACTAAATTGATTTGTTCTAAGTATGAAATTGGAAATCGATAGGTGAATAAAACTGGTACCACATATAGCTCATGTAGAGTCCTACCAGAAAGTACAACAGTTAAATTACGAAGTCATTTCAGATGCGAGAAATTTTGATCCAAAAGTTAAATTTTAAAAATCTGAAATGGCCCACTGTGCTGGAATGGAAAAAGGTAGGTTAATAAAACTGTTACCACATATAGCCATCTTGAAGAGCTATCAAAATATATAGGCGTTATATTCCGAATCCATTTCAGCTTCGAGAAATTTTGAATGTAAAGTTAAATGATAAAACTATAAAGTGGCCCACTGTGATGGACTGGAAATAGATAGTTGAATGAAACTGGTACTTCATATAGGCCTCGTCGGGCGCTATCAGAATGTATAAGAGTTATATTCCGAATTCATTTCAGATTCGAGAAATTTTTAAATTAAAGTTAAATTTTGAAAATCGGAAATGGGCCACTGTGTTGGAATGGAGATAGATAGGACTAGTACCACATATAAATATAAAATAAATTTGTACCTGAATTAATAGTCCTTGATTCTTTAGTAGGCATTTTGCTTAACGTTTAAGTGTTTATTATCAATATTAGTCATTAAGGACTATTGAAGTGTTCTTATTATCATATCTTGTAACGATTTAGGGCCTCTAGCAGGCTATATTACCAATAATGTTGAAAATTAAAAAAATATATATGCTTAACCCTGGACAGTCATCCTACCTCAAAATGACGACGCGTAATTTCATTTACGATTTAAAATGCATGTTGTCGTTTAGAGAGGATTCATATAAGTTCAAATTCTGCACACTTTACGACACTATTAATTGTAAATTGATATATATGGGAGCTATATTTAAAACTGAACCGATTTCTTTTAAAATCAATAGGGTTCTATTCTGACCCAAAACTCATACTTGTGCTAAATTTAAAGTCGATTGGACTAAAATTGCGACTTAGACTTTGATTTTAAAAATGTGTTCACAGATAGACGGGCGGACAGACGGAAATGGCTAGATCGACTCAGAGGCCGGTCCTGAGCAATATTGTCAAAGGAACCATATGTCTATCTCGTCTCCTTCTGGGTGATACAAACATATGCACTAACTTATAATACCCAGTGTAGTGTATAATTAATAGTCACAAAAAAAGGTACACCAAAAAAATTCGTAGTTAAGCTAACGCTAAATAAAATTTATTTTTATTAAAAAAATTGATTTGTTTGTAGTTAAATTTTATTATGTTTTTATACCCTTCACCACTACTGTGGTACAGGGTATAATAAGTTTGTGCATTTGTATGTAACGCCAAGAAGGAGTAATCATAGACCAACCTTTTAGTATACGGATCGGCTTAGAATTAAATTCTGAGTCGATTTAGCGATGTCCGTCTGTCTGTCTGTCCGTCTGTCTGTCTGTCTGTCTGTCTGTTGATGTATTTTTGTGTGCAAAGTACAGCTCGCAGTTTTAGTCCGATTGTCCTAAAATTTGGTATAGGGTCCTGTTTCGGCTCAAAGACGATCCCTATTGATTTTGGAAAAAATCGGTTCAGATTTAGATATAGCTGCCATATATATTTTTCACCGATCTGGTCATAATTGGCGTGTATATCAACCGATCTTCCTCAAATTCCGTACATCCGAATATTTTATGAGTCTCGAAAAACTTGCAAAATATCAGCAAAATCGGTTCAGATTTAGATATAGCTCCCATATATAGTTTTCGCCCGATTTACACTCATTTGCCCACAGAGGTCAATTTTTTGCTCCGATTTAGTTGAAATTTTGCATAGGGAGTAGAATTAGCGTTGTAACTATGCGTGCCAAATTTGTTTGAAATCGGTTCAGATTTGGATATATCTCCCATATAAAGCTTTCGCCCGATTTACACTCATATGACCACAGAGGCCAATTTTTAACTCCGATTTAGTTAAAATTTTGCACAGGAAGTGGAATTAGCATTGTTACTATGCGTGCCAAATTTGGTTGAAATCGGTTCAGATTTAGATATAGCTCCCATATATATGTTTTTCTGATTTCGACAAAAATGGTCAAAATACCAACATTTTCCTTGTAAAATCGCCACTGCTTTGTCGAAAAGTTGTAAAAATGATAAATCATAAATAAACTTTTTCGAAGTTTCCTTAAAATTGCTTCAGATTTAAACGTTTCCCATATTTTTTTACTAACATTGTGTTCCACCCTAGTGCATTAGCCGACTTAAATTTTGAGTCTATAGATTTTGTAGAAGTCTATCAAATTCTTCCAGATCGAGTGATATTTAAATGTATGTATTTGGGACAAACCTTTATATATAGCCCCCAACACATTTGACGGATGTGATATGGTATCGAAAATTTAGATCTACAAAGTGGTGCAGGGTATAATATAGTCGGCCCCGCCCGACTTTAGACTTTCCTTACTGGTTTTTTTTCGAAGCAGGTACCATATGTTGAGCCTATGCTTAAGGTTCAGTATCAGCGACAGGAAGTTTTGTGTTCTTCTTTCATTGGATTTGCAGAAGGCGTTTGATAGGGTGGACCATGGGCTGGTGGGGAGGAAGCTTAGGGACTGTTTTGGGTTTAGTCCCAGTGCGTGTCGGTTGGTGTCGTCGTACCTGTCAGATCGCAGGCAGTATGTTTGTGTTGACGGGGTTTCTTCAGCTGAATTGCCGGTTAGGAGTGGAGTAGCTTAAGGGTCTGTTCTCGGGCCAATTCTATTCTCCATGCTTTTGAATGATGGTTTTGGGGTAATTGCTCCTTGGTGTAGCCCATTTGCATATGCCGATTCTGTTTAAGAGTGGTTTCAGTTCGTCGAAGTTCTGCAGGCAAAGATTGATCATGCTCTATTTGCTTTGCATGGCTGGATGTCTGCCAACGTCCTTTCTGTTAATCCCGGTAAGACAAAGGCGGTGTTGTTTGCCTCTAGGCCGATGGCTGTGGTGGTGAAGTATCGCCTTTGTGACGAGTGTAAGACGTTTGGGGGTTGTTGTGGATGACAGGATTAGTTTCGCTGAGTATGTGGATTGGGTACACACAAAAAAATTTTTATTAGATTCAATCACTAAATTAATTGATCCAATTAATTTTTTAATTGAAATGTCTTCAATCACGAAAATGATAGTATCAATCACAGATAATTAAAACTGAGCATCCAAAAAAATACTTGATTAAAAAATTAATTGATTTCATTAGGAAATTTTAATTAATTTTTTAATTGATTCAATTAAATTTTTAATTGACGTTGATTGCAAAATTCGATTAATTTTTCGATTAAAAACGAAACTATTTTTAAACGCTACACTATATTTCAATCACTTTTTATAAATATTTTTAATCCTTTTTAGTTTGATTCCAAAATTCATAGTTTCAAAAAAATTTTAAATTTTAAGAATTAAAAAAAAATATATACATCCATAATTTTTTAACTGTCATACTCTTCCGAGTTTGATTAATTGTTAATTGTATTAATTAAAATTTTAAAAACTCTCAATCATTAAGTTAATTGACTTAATGTTTCTAGTTTGATTAAAAGGTTAATAGTATCAATTAATTTTTATACCCTTCACCACTACTGTGGTACAGGGTATAATAAGTTTGTGCATTTGTATGTAACGTCAAGAAGGAGTAATCATAGACCAATCTTTTAGTATACGGATCGGCTTAGAATTAAATTCTGAGTCGATTTAGCGATGTCCGTCTGTCTGTCTGTCCGTCTGTCTGTCTGTTGATGTATTTTTGTGTGCAAAGTACAGCTCGCAGTTTTAGTCCGATTGTCCTAAAATTTGGTATAGGGTCCTATTTCGGCTCAAAGACGATCCCTATTGATTTTGGAAAAAATCGGTTCAGATTTAGATATAGCTGCCATATATATTTTTCACCGATCTGGTCATAATTGGCGTGTATATCAACCGATCTTCCTCAAATTCCGTACATCCGAATATTTTATGAGTCTCGAAAAACTTGCAAAATATGAGCAAAATCGGTTCAGATTTAGATATAGCTCCCATATATAGCTTTCGCCCGCAGAGGCCAATTTTTTGCTCCGATTTAGTTGAAATTTTGCATAGGGAGTATAATTAGCGTTGTAACTATGCGTGTCAAATTTGCTTGAAATCGGTTCAGATTTGGATATATCTCCCATATAAAGCTTTCGCCCGATTTACACTCATATGACCACAGAGGCCAATTTTTAACTCCGATTTAGTTGAAATTTTGCACAGGGAGTAGAATTAGCATTGTAGCTGTGCGTGCCAAATTTGGTTGAAATCGGTTCAGATTTAGATATAGCTCCCATATATATGTTTTTCTGATTTCGACAAAAATGGTCAAAATACCAACAATTTCCTTGTAAAATCGCCACTGCTTTGTCGAAAAGTTCTTCTAATACATATATATCGAGCGATAAATCATAAATAAACTTTTTCGAAGTTTGCTTAAAATTGCTTCAGATTTAAACGTTTCCCATATTTTTTTACTAACATTGTGTTCCACCCTAGTGCATTAGCCGACTTAAATTTTGAGTCTAAAGATTTTGTAGAAGTCTATTAAATTCTTCCAGATCGAGTGATATTTAAATGTATGTATTTGGGACAAACCTTTATATATAGCCCCCAACACATTTGACGGATGTGATATGGTATCGAAAATTTAGATCTACAAAGTGGTGCAGGGTATAATATAGTCGGCCCCGCCCGACTTTAGACTTTCCATACTGGTTTTAATTGAAAAAGTTTTCAACTTCAATCAACTTTTTAATTGGGAATATTTTGGTGATATTTTTTGTCTGTGTAGTATCGCGTGTCAACTTCACCCTCCGACAGCTGTATAACTGCGATTTGATGTTGCCGCGTTGTGTACGGATTAAATTGGTTCATGCGTTGGTGATGTCTGTGATCTTGTATGGTATGGAGGTTGTGCTGGCTATAACTTGAATAAGGTCCAGGTTGCGTCCAATAACGCAAATCCGGTTTATATGTATATCAGGTCAGTCGGGATTCTCATATAACACCATTTGTTGAGCGCTTTGTGGGGTGTTCGTTCCACAGTCTCGTATGTTATCTATTCGTAGTCTGATGCTGTTTTGCAGGGTATGGAGGAATCAGTGAACTTCGTTTCTGACACAATCATTTGTGTTCACACATTCCTCGCGAAGCAATCACTTGGTCGTAAAAACGGTCGAAAATGGGCTGGTTGAGAGATCTTTTGAAGTGAGAGTTGCTCGGGATTTTAATGTACATCCTGACGCCTTGACGACGTTAATGGTGTGAAGATAAATTCGCGAGTTAAAATCGTGGTTTGTGTCTCGGCTAAGCAAAATTCAAATTTGTGGAACGAATTTAACTTTGTGGGACGAATTTAACTTGTGGAACGTATTCCAAAAAAAATAGATTTTCTTAAAAATAGGCAACTTTTTGGTGGAAAAACTGCCAAACACCGTCAGTTATTTTATGTGTAGTCATACTATGCATTAGTGGTTTTATATCGTCGAAGAATTGATCCGTAAGGGATAACCGCTAATAACTCCAAAGTCGTATAAAAGTGTCAATAACATATATCCTGAACTAATGGACATAAGATAGTAAAATAAAAAATATATAATCTAAGGGGTATCAAAATTAAGATTCTTAAATAACGTCAAAAATCTCTTACACAGTATTTGAGATATAGTGTCATCAGATATCGGCAACATATAGCTCTGATATTGGATCGCCTATATCTGGGAAAATATTCTAGAGGAATTGACCAGACAAAATGACAGTGGTAGACATTGGCCTGGATGAAAAATCAAAATTAAAAAATCAAAAATGTCATGTAGGGTATTTGAGATATAGCGTCACCGATATCGGCTATATAGCGCCGATATTTGATCGCCGATATTTGATCGGCTATATAGCGCCGAAGTTGATCGCCATTAGAGAGGAATTGACCATACAAAATGCCAGTAATAGATATCGGTTATTACAAAAAAATCAAAATTAAAAATTCAAAAGTCTCATGTACAGTTTTTGAGCTATTATCACCAGATATCGGCTATATATAGCCCCGATATTGGATCGCCTATATCTACGAAACCATTTGGTTATTGCAAACAATCAAAATAAAAAATTCAAAAGTCTCATGTACAGTTTTTGAGCTATATTATCACCAGATATCGGCTATATATAGCCCCGATATTGGATCGCCTATATCTACGAAACCATTTGAACGAAATTGACCAGACAAAATGCCAGTAATAGATATTGGTTATTACAAAAAATCAAAATTCAAAAGTCTCATGTACAGTTTTTGAGCTATATTATCACCAGATATCGGCTATATATAACCCCGATTTTGGATCGCTTATTTCTAAAAAACCCTTTGAGAGGAATTGACCAGACAAAATTCCAGTAATAGATATTGTTTATTACAAAAAATCAAAATTAAAAATGCTAAAGTCTCATGTACAGTTTTTGAGCTATATTATCACCAGATATCGGCTATATATAACCCCGATTTTGGATCGCTTATTTCTAAGAAACCATTTGAGAGGAATTGACCAGACAAAATACCAGTAATAGATATTGGCTATTACAAAAATTAAAAATTCAAAAGTCTCATGTACAGTTTTTGAGCTATATGATAACCAGATATCGGCTATATATAACCCCGATTTTGGATCGTTTATTTCTAAGAAACCATTTGAGAGGAATTGACTAGACAAAATGCCATTAATAGATATTGGTTATTACAAAAAATCAAAATTAAAAATGCAAAAGTCTCATGTACAGTTATCACCAGATTCCACATGAAGAAAAAAAAAAAGAAAAACGAATAATTTATAATTTTTAAATTTGTTTTCTAGTATCAAGTACGCTAGTGCCCTCAGTGCACTTCTCATTTTTTTGCTTATTTTATTGAATTCTTATGTCCATGGATACAAATGACCTTACAGACTATTTTAAACTACATAACAATTGACCAGACAAAATGCCGGTAAAAGGTATTAGTTATGGCATAAAACCAAAATTAAAAATTCAATTATAGACCCGGTATCGGATATAGCTCAAAAACTGTATATGAAACTTTTGAATTTTGAATTTTGATTTTTTGTAATAACCAATATCTATTACTGGCGTTTTGTCTGGTCAATTCCTCTCTAATGGTTTCTTAGATAAAGACGATCCAATATCGGGGCTATATATCCGATATCTGGTGATAATATATCTCAAAAACTGTACATGAGACTTTTGCATTGTTAATTTTGATTCTTTTTCATAACCAATATCTATTACTGGCATTTTGTCTAGTCAATTCCTCTAGAACGGTTTCGTCGATATAGGCGATCAAATATCGGCGCTATATAGCCGATATCGGTGACGCTATATCTCAAATACCCTACATGAAATGTTTGATTTTTTTTAATTTTGATTTTTGGTCCAGGCCAATATCTACCACAGTCATTTTGTCTGGTCAATTCCTCTAAAATATTTTCCCAGATATGGGCGATCCAATATCATAGCAACATGTTGCCGATATCTGATGACACTTTATGTTATCCCAAATACTGTGTAAGAGATTTTTGACGTTATTTAAGAATCTTATTTTGATACCCTTTAGATTAGATTTTTTTATTTTACTATCTTATGTCCATTAGTTCAGGATATATTGACACTTTTATACGACTTTAGAGTTATTAGCGGTTATCCTTTACGGATCAATTATTCGACGATATAAAACAACTAATGCATATTATGACTACACATAAAATAACTGTTTGACAGTTTTTCCACCACAAAGTTGCCTCTTTTTAAGAAAATCTATTTTCCAACGTTCCATTAATTTGAATTTTGCTTAGCCGAGACACAAACAACGAATTTAACTCGCGAATTTATCTTCACATCCTTGACGACGTTTGATGTGTCTGATTCGGTGTACCGTGGTAGGCTTTTGCAACACTTTGATTCTGAGAGTTTTTGACGCGTGGGTATTTTTATAAATATTGTTTGTTAGTTTTATGAATATTGTTTGTGGTTACCTGGGGTCTCTGATAGGCACTATTATAATTTCTGTAATTACTATATGAACTATTGTTAATTTGCCATGGGGGTTTGTTTTTGTATATTGAAATTTGTTAGTCCGTATATTGTTATTGTTACGAGTTTAGGGTAAAAAATAAGAAGATATTTGCTATTTTTGCGTAGTAGTAGTAGTATAGCGAACTGATTTGTAATTCTTAATATTACATAATTCTACATAATGAACAAAATAATTTTTATTTATAATTTCAGCCAAAAATTGACATCTCCAAAATGGAATCATTTCAAGGGTGTACGTTTACGTTGGAAGGACAAGATACGACTCAACAATGTCATCTGGAGATGCTGGCACATGCAGTGTAAGTTTTAATTTCTGAATATCTTAATAATTTACGAAGTTTGGAATTTAGTTGAGTCGAGACTACATTTCCAAAACTTTTGGTTTGTACCGACATGAAGGAAAAAAACAGAAAATGATTAAATTCAAATTTGTTTCCTAGTATTTAGTACGCAAAACTGAAATATAAAGGAGAATTGCCTCTTAAATACTTAGAATATTTAGTTTAATTCTCCCCTTCTATGGTTTGGACAAGCTTTTTTCAGTGTAGCACACGTGTACTACACAGTAGCTCTTGCGATTGAAAATTTGATTTCATAAGTTATATATTCTCATGAAATAATGAGATGAATATAGACTAAATTTGATAAAACGTCCAACACTTACAAGTCGCAGGAGAATATTGAACATTACTTTTATATCCAATATTTTGAATGGAAACATTAGTTCTGAATTCATTTTAATGAACCTTCTTAATTTT
Source organism: Haematobia irritans (assembly GCF_050003625.1). Taxonomy (NCBI): domain Eukaryota; kingdom Metazoa; phylum Arthropoda; class Insecta; order Diptera; family Muscidae; genus Haematobia; species Haematobia irritans. The sequence continues at coordinate 81,276,566 of NC_134398.1, forward strand.
AATGTACATGCAAGGCCGATACGACACTTTATCAAAGAGATTGCGCTAATAACGACCCACCAAAACGCATTTGCTTGGATTTAAAAATGTTTTGTCATCTGATAGATCTCTCTAAAACATAGGTATTCACTAAATGTAAAATCTTAATTTATTTAAATCAAATTGATACACCTAATTTGTAATAAAAATTGTACATACATTGAAAGAATTTTCTTTTCTGAGGAACAAAGTTTTCAGTGCCTTCGAAACTAAAGGAAAAAATGTCCATCAATTTAGTTTAGCCATTTTATTTCCATTAAATTAAATTTTTGTGTGAAATAGTAAAATTTACTTGTTTCAGTAAAAAAATCCTAAACTGAAAGCAGTTAGGAATAGTTCATTAATTAGAGTAAGGCATGGAATTTTACTAATATTGTTTTCTTCGCTGAGTATAAGAATTTACTACTGAACAAGAAAATTCTATTCACTGATAACAAAGCAGTCGTAAAAATAAACAAAAACCGTACTAAAACCAAGATTCCTCAAATTTAGTAAAATTTCTTATAAAATGATAATGTTGACTTCCTTTATTAAGAAAGCTTATCATACATACGAATAACACTTGGCATAGAAAAATATTTTAGTTCATTCGTACTAAGAAGTATTCAATCCTTTCAAAACATAAGGACACACTTGTTAAGCGGACCTTAAACGGTCGGATAAACACAACGACAGAGGTTCGTCTATTTGTTGTGTGTTCGTTCAAGTTTTGCCCTTACACTGCACGAACAAATATCCCTGCCAGCATTTCAAAGTTCCATTTCATCCTCATCGCTACCACGGACTCATAAGTGACACTGCCACAATCGCCAACCGTGATGGAGGAAGCGTATGAAAAAGTATGAAATGTACATGAAAGTATTTTGCCATCACTATTGTTACAAGAGCCATTTTATATTTTGTGAAACACCAAGCGCAACTAGCTTCTTTAATTTATTTAAAAATATCGATAATGAAATGCTGAAAACATAGTTATTTCGTTTAAAATTGTAAAAGGTATATTGTTGAACAATTTTTGACTTTCCAAATGGAATAAAGTGATTGTTTTTCAGATATTTTACAGACACGCTGATAGACGCTGCAACGTGTAACTTGCCACTTGTAAATCAACATCATTCTATTATTAATGAAAAAATTATGTTAAATGCGTTGTGATAGTGTTATAAATGTTATGTTATAAGAATTTATAAGTATGATTCTTTACAACTATCTTAAAATGCACTTTTCCTGATTGTTTGAAGGGGCTCTTATTGGCGTCGTTCTAAATTTATTAAAAAAGGCACCTAATAATTGCACTCATTCAATACTTTTTTGTAGTAACTTGGCGTGGTACAAATTTTCAATAGTGACGGCGCTTTTCCGACGAGTTTTGGATGTCGCATACGATTGTTTCAAATTCAAAAAATGTTGGCAGGGATGATGACAACTTGGAAAAGTAAGATGAAGCATAAACATAAACAATGAAGATGTGTGAAGAGTTGTGGGTAAAGCCATTTGTTACTGAACTAATGGAAAAAATAATAAAAATCCGGATCCTGAAGCAATCCACATTTAATAAATTACAAATTACTTGATGAATTTCAAAATGCTTCTCACCAGGGTTTCCATTGAATGGAAGTGGATTTTATCTACGCTTTTGTCACAATTCTCGTTTAGGTTTAAATATTTTTTTAAATTTCCAACCAGAATTGGCGATTCATCATTAATTTCATTGCAGAAATGCCTGTTTTTATTGTAAAAATAAATTTGTTTTTGACGAACATCCCCTTACACCTAATGATTTGTGCCACCCAACCATAAAAAATCAAAGTCGTTTTGATTTTATGCCGACACGTCCCCGCAACACGCGAACATGACCTTATACTATTGGATTTGTCACCGCTACGTGTTGTGTCGCAGGTTTATCCGACTGTATAAGGTCCCCTTTAGAATATAGGAAATTTTCCTATATTTCTTTTATATACCTGTAATCGATATCTGTCATCGATGTAATCGATATGTTTGCTCGTGGGTTGTTTTTTATACCCTGCGCCACACTGTGGAACAGCCCAGCAAAAAAAGCGTCACCAAAAAAGTAGTGAATGTTCTTTTTGGATCCGGAAGTAGTGCAAAATTGGCGCAGAAGCGATGAATTTAACACGGGCTTGTCATAGGACGGATGTCCACCCTTTCAACATTCGTTGCATTGAATTTGCATCACTTCTTAAAGTGTGAGGCGAATTCAGCGTTTTGGATGTGAATTAAGAAATGTTGTGATATTTTGACACATAAATAATTTTAAAATTTTTTTATGATTTTTAATGCATTCTAACGCTTGTCTGGAACGTTTGACATCAAATATGTTATTATCAAAATATCGCAAGTTTTTTAGAACGGATTTAGCGTTTTTTTTTCGGCAAAATTTAAATAATTTGTACCATTTTATTAATTCTTAATTTGTTTGTAACCTAATTGAAACAAAAAATGTTAAATTTCCCATTAAAACTATGAAAAAAGCGAGTTATAAAAAATGGACTCAAATTGACTTCCTGTGCAGTTAAAATAAAGAACATCTTTTCATTATGCACACATGCTTCTATTTGATGAAGATTTGGATGGAGAAATAACGCTCCGTGAAGTTAAGGAAGCGCTTGCTAAGACCAAAGTAAATAAGGCTCCTGGAGAAGACCGTGTACCATACGAATTTTACAAATATGCCCCGGATGAGCTCCTATTGCAAATTGCGATATCTTGTAATTATATACTTGAGAATGGGGAAGTAGACAATTCATTCTGCAAGAGCATTATATACCCTATATTCAAGAAAGGCGATAAATCACAACCAAGAAATTACCGTGGAATTTCGTTTATGAATTGTTTTCCCAAAGTTATGATGGGAATTGTTTCACAGAGATTAACAGATTGGGTTGAGAAACACGACAAATTAAACGAATTTCAAGCAGGTTTTCGTAGAAATTACTCCACATCTGACAATATTTTCTCACTAACGTCGGTCATTCACCTAAACTGGAATAGAAAAATGAAGACGTATGCATTCTTTGTCGACTTCAAAGCTGCCTTTGATAAGGTATCTCGAAGTGCAATGATGTATAAGCTACATAACATTGGTGTATGGACGTTAATATGAGTAAATCCCAAATTATGGTATTCAGGAAGGGTGGTAAAATATCAAAATATGAACAGTGGTATTATAAAGGCGAACAAATTAAGGTCACATCTGAATACTGCTACCTTGGGTTGACTTTGACGCCGAAACTATCCTTCACCAAACACGTCGTAGCTAGAAATCAAGCGGCGAACAATAGTATTAATTGCACATGGGAAAGTTTTCTAAATAAGCCCAATGTATCAGTAAACTCTAAATGGAAATTATTTTTGGCGGTTTGCAGAGCGATACAAAGTTACGGGTCGCAAGTTTGGGGTTACTCCAACTTTGGGGAAGTCGACAGACTTGTTCTATATTTTTTGAAAAAAATTTAAGATTGCCAAAATGTACGCCTACATATGTACAAATGCTGGAAACTGGTGTAGAAAATGGCCACATATTTACCTTGGGAACACATATGAAATATTTGTCTCGAATTATTTTTGACTATAATGAAAAACGACTTCCTCACCAACTTGCAAAAAAATATTGCAAAGCGGAATATTTTGGGCAGAAGCCATAAATAACTTAATGTTGAAACACGATGTTGGGAGAATGGAGATAAATACGAAATCTGACTGGATGCGGAGAAGTGAACTTTTGCTGCAAAATATGCGAATAGAATATCTTAACAAGTGTAATAGGCAAGCAAGTGAAACTCAAAGGTTTTATAAAAAATTGAATCCTTCAAGCGCCCAGTTTTATATAAATGAGCATCTCTCTCAGGAAGAAATTATGTGGATCTTCAAAGCTAGAAGTGACTTAATTCAATTGAATGGCAACATATTTCCACAGACCGTAAACCGCCAATGTTCTATGTGCAATATGCTTGAAACTGAAAACTTACAACATTTCCTAGGCCATTGTCCTGCATTAAAGGAATTCAGACACATGTATTTAAAAGGTTTTGCTTACTGAAAATGATCTAATTTATGCTTTAGATGGCCTCTTAATTGCTTGGAAAGATTTAGCTTATTATATTAGAACTTGTATCCAATACAGAGAACAACTTTTACATGAATTTACTTTTTAAATAACTTAATGACTAACGACCATAGGTCAATGTCATGTATTCTTACAACTACATTATTCTTTATATCTTAAGATACCTAAATATGTTATCGTAAAATGCATTGTATTGATTTGTAAATGTATTACTTAAGAAAATAAAGAGAGAGTACTACTACTACTAAAGAACATCTTTGGGAGAACATTTTTGGAAGTACTTCTAAAGTAGTGCCTTTAGAAGAACTTCCAAATTTTTTTGCTGGGAGGGTATTACAAGTTAGTGCATATGTTTGCAACACCCATAAGGAGACGAGATAGACACATGGTGTCTTTGGCAATAATGCTCAGGGTGGGTCCCTGAGTCGATCTAGCTATGTCCGTCTGTCTGTGTGTGAACACATTTTTGTGATCAAAGTCTAGGTCGCAGTTTAAGTCCAATCACCTTCAAATCTGGCACAAGTTCCTGTTTTGGGTCAGAATAGATCGGTTCAGATTGAGATATAGCTCTCATATATATATATATATATATATATATATATATATATATATATATATATATATATATATATATATATATATATATATATATATATATATATATATATATATATATATATATATTATATATATATATATATATATATATATATATTTCGCCCGATATAGACTTATATGGCCCAAGAAGCCAGAGTTTTAGCTCAATTTGGTTGAAATTTTGCACCAGGAGTACAATTAGTAGTGTAGTCAAGTGTGCTAAATTTTTTTTAGATATAGCTCCCATATATATCTTTCGCTCGATTTTCCGTCATATGATCACAGAGGTCAAAGTTGTAGTCCGATTTACGTGAAATTTTGCACAGGGAATATAATTAAAATACTAAGTATGCATGTCAAATTTGGAATCGGTTCAGATTTCTATATAGCTTCCACATATATGTTTTTCCGATTTGGGAAAAAATAGCCTAAATACCCACATTTTCCTTATAAAATCGCCACTACTAAGTCGAAAACTTGTAAAAGTGACTCAAATTTTTCTTTATTTCTAATACATATTTATCGACCGGTAAACCATAAATACAGTTTTGCGAAGTTGCCTCAAAATTGATTTAGATTAAAATGTTTCCCATAGTTTTTACTAACATAGTGTACCATCCCAGGGCTAATGCCTTTATATACAGCACCCAACACATTTGACGGATTTGATATAGTATCGAAAATGTGGATTTATAAAGTGGTGCAGGGTATACAATAGTCGGCCCAGCCCGACTTAAGACTTTCCTTACTTGTTTTTAGTTGGAATCGTGTTGTTATTGTATACGAAGAGATTGCTAAAAAATAAGTAAAATAAGATAATAAATAACAAATATAATATATAAAATATTTGTTGTTTTAAATTAGTGAGAACATTTTTCTTCACAATGAATTCATTTTAACTTAAAGAAGGGGTCACTTTTTCTGGGTGTAGTGTGGAAAAACAACTTCCGTTCTCGAATACGTTTTAGATTTTCACAAAAGTTACAAAAAATCATAGTTCAATAGTTCAACTGCATTTTTTTGTATGTAAAGACAAAAGGACAAAAGGCTTCGTGAAAAAGTTTAACGACTTTTGGACTAGGAAAGAACTTTATATCATAGATTTGTGTCTTTTTTTAAGCAAAGCTCACATTTGTAAGAAATATTTTTGCTCACAAGAATATTTTTTTTCTGTGTATATGTATTTAGAAAATTTTACATGAACATAAACCATTTGCTTTTTTTCCAGTTATACTCAAAAGGAAGACTCCGGTTTGTCAGTTTGCCTCCCCCTTGGATGTCGATATTCACAGTAATCCTCAAGTAAGTTTTAAAGCATGAAAACAAAACTATTGTACTAGTACGACCATCTGTAAATGTATTGGTTTACTTAAGTATTCATAACGCGCCAGTGTCACCATAATGAACAGAACGTTCCAAATATTTGATAAAAACAGTTTGATGAACAATAATATTAAATGGGAGCAGATTAAGATATTGATTCAATTAAAAATTTTGTCTCACATGTGCAATAAATAACTTTCTGCTTAATGGGCTTAGAAGATTACAATTTTCTTTCAATTATTATTTCAACAGAAATCTCATAATATTCCTAAACCATTATAGAGCAATAAACTCTGACCAAAAATTGTGGAAGAAAAGCTCAACCAAACCACCTTTGCTATCAATATGGACTGACTAGTTTTCAGGCTGATTGAAATAACACAGCGGTATCATGAAAGACTTTCGCCGATTTTTCCATGGGTGTACATTAGATAGGGTCGCGAAAAAAAGTTGATGTGGTCACCCCCCAGTTTTGTAGCATATTCGAAGACAATTTCAGAACACCAAAACTTTTTTTTCCGTGCACCCTACGACCCCCCGAAATACAATTTATTGTGCTGTGTCGTCATTTGAAGTCCGATCGAAAAGAAACGAATTATTGGTCGTGGTTGAGAGCCTACTGTTTTAAAATTCTAACAATCACATTCGCTACATGATTTTTTAAGTCTGTCCATATTTTTGTGAGAGAATGCTGTTGTTTTCACTTTTTTCAAAAACTATCAACAGCCTTCTCTCACAAAAATATGGACAGACTTAAAAAATCATGTAGCGAAAGTGATTGTTAGAATTTTAAAACAGTAGGCTCTCAAATTGTTCTAGCAAAAACACATGCACTTTGCATAACGCAGAAAATGCCATAGTGCAAACAACGAGTATGTATACAAAGGTACCGTTAGAAATTTACAGATAAATAGGTTTTGTGTTCTAAATGCCTTATAAATTAATTTCGTAGATGTGAATAACGATGTGCATGTGGTTCGGACATCATGACAACACAGCAAAAACTATTTGGTGGTGTGTAGGGTGACCTACACGCTCACAAAAAATCGCTTCTGTAACATATACTCCCAAACATATTTTGCTTCAAGCATATACATTTTTGGGTATTGCCCAAACATTTATATGTTTGATCTCTACCAATATATAATATGTTTGAAAGCATATTGGTCTAAACAATATATGTTTGGGTAGTCTAAGTTCCAAACATTTCGTATTTTTGCATCCAAATTCAATAATGTTGTCTTCCAAAAAACAATATGTTATTATGTGACCATATAATATGTTTGGAAGCATTTTGCACCCAAAAATATCATATGCTTAAAAAAAATTCTCCCAAACAATATTGTGCTCAAAATTTTATTTATTTATTTATATATTTATATATTTACAATCATAATGAATTATGAAAATAAACAGGTAATATAGGTGCCAACAACATAGGTTTTCGACCTGAATGCTTAAAATTTTGTTTCTGCCTAATTGTATATTCCCCCACATCTTTCTCACTTCCACGAGATTTTTTAGTTCTTAGCACCTTTTTCTGTAATACAAACATTGTAGAAGAAATTATTCAATTTTATGATTTTTTATTTTATTTTAATTTTACCTTTTGCCGGACGGGGATTCGAACAGCGGACCACACAGTTTGTAAGGATCAAAGAAGTAGCTGATCAATTGCCCAAGGAAAAATAAAATGTTAATTTTGTAATAACAAGCAACAACCACCAACTTAATTCAATATCGCTCCCTGTTAAATAGCGCTCCAAGCTACTAAACACATATATGTTTATAGGCTATTTCTAAATTAATATATGTTTGCATTCAAGCATATTATATTTACAAACATTTTATGTCCCAAACATAATATGTTCTAACATATTAACATATATGTCCCAAACATGTTATACTAGTTTATGAACATTATATGCTTGCACTCAAAAATATTGTGTTTAAAAATTTGTGTTCCAAACATATAATGTTTATAGCCAAACATATGAAAAACAGTCTTTTTCAACCGTGTATTGACTTTTTAAAATCTCTGTAACTTTTTTGTTTATGAATTTAAGTAAATACTTCAAAAGCAAAAGTTTCATATTTTGTTAAGATCTTTATAATGGTTATAAGAAATGGGCATCATAGGGGTATACGAAGCGAAATAAAAATCAAATTTGACGTCGGAGTCAAAAATGACCAATGCACGAAATATAGCCCCTGATCAACCACGAACAACGATATGCGTTTCTTTTCAATCGGACTTCAAATGGCGACACAGCTCAATAAATTGTATTTCGGGGGGTCGTAGGGTGCACAAAAAAAAAAGTTTTGGTGTTCTGAAATTGTCTTCGAATATGCTACAAAACTGGGGGGTGACCGCATCAACTTTTTTTTCCCTTTAGGCCGTGACCCTATCTACTGTACATCTTTATATATTTACAATTTTGTATGTCTGAATTGTCTGTCATAAGAAAGTCATTAATTTATTTATATATACATCTTTTCTCATTTTCTTCCAGAGTGTAGTTCTTGAAGGAAAGTATTGGAAACGCCAATTGGCCGTTATAAAAGCCGAGTACAGAAAATGGAGAAGAAATTACAAATCAAAGGCCACTGGATGTTTAATGTATGACATTGTAAGTATTTCGATATTTTTTTATTGCATCCACTAGATCTTTTATCATTGCCAATAACATTACTATTGGTAAGAAGAGTCATATCAAGGCACATTCGTATTTATAATTAAATTATTAAGTGGTTGAGAATCAATTTTAAAAAGTTTGAGATGATAGGCTAGCTTTCCTTTTGAAGTAGTTTTGTATTGCTTTCCATTTCTTTGAATTGAACCAAGACAACCATGTACGTGAAAACTGTTGTAAATAGCTGAAAGCGAAAAAACAAAAATAAATATCCACGGTTGTATATAGAAACATTTAGTACTACCTTAAATAAAGTGCCTTTGTCCAGAGAAAAGAACCCGTATGCTGTTAAGATGGGCTTTTGTCTTAGGTTTTTCAAAAGAAATTTATCAATCTGGAAAACAAGAAAAAAATTCATAAATAAAAAAACTCGATTTAATAAAATATATCCATCAAATATTAAACTCATGGAAATAATGCTACCGCCACATACAAAAACCCAACATTTCGGCTATAGGCCAAAACAATACTTAAATGTTGACTGTGTGATCTATATATGACATGGAAGATTATAAAACTAACTCATGGTCTAACTCCTCGCTTCGATTGTACGTATTTCTCTACTGTTATGTAAATCAGACGTATTTTGCAATGAAAGAAAAATGCGATAAAAATTTGTTCGGGTTCCTTTTTACATTTTTCATTATATTGTTATACAGATGTTATAGGCTAACTAGCTCCTTTTTGGATAAGATCGTAATTCAACACTCGAATATCTCAGGTCCCCAAACTTAGAAAATGGTTTCTATTAAAGTTTTTGGTAGTATACCCAAAATAAAGTTAAGGATTTTGATGCGACTTCTTTAAATTGAAAACATTTTTGGCGAGCTTTTTACTTTTAAATCTAGGCTCTATAAAATTATATTATATATAGATCATGTACATTTAAAGTAAAAAAGATATATTAAAAAATAACAAAGATTGTAAACTTTGTTATTACTGTAATAATTTTTGTCCGTGTATATTTCCCTACAAATCGAATGAAATATTGCCGGCTGGCATTAAGCTATTTTTCTAAGTCAAAAGGACATTTTATCTTAAGGAAACAAATAATTTTTTCGTGGGCATTTGGGAGTGCAGTGTATTACAATGGATGCATTTTTATTTAATTTTTAATTGAAAACAACATTATTTTATGAAAAACAAAACACTTACAATTTTCTTAATATGTCTATTTTCAACATAAGTTTTGGTCAATATTCTTGTAGTTTTATTAGCCTGAAAATATAGAGGAACAATAAAAGGGTGAGGAATATATTGAACGCTCAATACGAATACATTTTCGAAGATATTTTATAAAATATCAACCGATGAAAAACAATCTTTTGAAAAAAAATATTTGATAAAAAAGTTGCCGCTGGTGAGATTTGAGCTCGTGATTTTAGAGAAGTAGTTAGAATGTTGTGCCTTGGTGTCATATTACGATCAAACCACAAACATTTTGACTTTTCGACGCTTCGTGTTCAATGGCGTTTGTGGCTGAGTGTGCTAAGGCTAGTGCTAACAAACCCAGGTCCAAACCCCAGTAGTACCGAAAAAGTTTTTTAAATTGTAAAAATTATATAATTAAAAGTGTGTAAAAAATATTGATAAAAATAAAAGTGAAATTTGTAATATTGGACATAAAACCATTAAAAGTATTTTACGAAAGTTATCCGAATAATAACAAGAATATAACGCACTGAATATGGTACTTATTTATCAAATGCGACAAAGTGTCTTTGTTTACACTGTTAGAAAGATATGTTTTTCATATGTTCCGATATAAACAAAATGTGGTTCTGGCATAATTTTTAAACACAATATATTTAAGTGCAAAAATGTAATGTTCATAAACTAGCAATGAATGTTTGGGACACATATGTTAATACGTTATAATATATTATGTTTGGGACATGAATGTAAGAAAGAGAGAGTATAGAGAAAGGAATACAGATGGAAACCGGGAGGGTTGACGAAAGATATCAAGAGAATTAAAAGAGCACAATTTCTGTTAAACTGCTTGTATGTTATTTCGGAAAACTGTATTATGAATTCGTTGGTTTTGGCTACACTGAAAAAACAGTGAACCCACCAGGAAGAAAACTTTTGATTAAGTTTAGAAAATTTTGAATATTTGTAGAAATTTTTAACTAAACAGTATTACAAGCGCTGGTCGTCGCGCCGATATCACAAAAATAAGTAAATATTTTTCGACAAATTCAAGAAAATTTATTAGACATAAATAATTTTTTTCACTTTTTAAAGAAAATTTTGTAGTTTGAAGGAAAAAATTGGAGTTCAAAATTGCAAGAATGTCTTTAGTGACATACGAAGTTCATCATGGACGCTTTTGTAGTAAAATTTACAAATTTGAAGAAATAATGAACTATTTTATGGCAAATACGAATTTGGTAAATCTCTATCCTTAACTTGTGTATAATTTTTTCCTCTCTTTTAGTTCATTTAACTAACGTACGCAAAAAATTATTAGAGTAAATGAAACTTTCACCAAATATAATAAGTTCATGAACTAAAATATAGTTAAATTGGCTTTAGTGAAATAGTGAGTTCACTTTTTTTTGAGTGTATGCGCTTGGCATGTTAATAAGGCTTCGCCCAAAAATTTGATATGTTTAAGTCTAAATATTAATTTGAGTATTCGGAGTAAAGAGAATAAACATTCGGCACCAAGAGAAAAGACATTTGAAAAAAACTGCATGTGTTTTTGCCTTGAGAGCACACCCAGAAAAAATGTCTTCGAAACTAAAGGAAAAAATGTTCATCAATTTAGTTTAGCCATTTTATTTCCATTAAGCTAAATTTTTGTGTGAAATAATAAAATTTACTTGTTTCAGCAAAAAAATCCTAAACTGAAAGCAATTAGGAATAGTTCATTAACTAGAATAAGGCATGGAATTTTACTAATACTGTTTTCTTCTCTGGGTATAAGAATTTACTACTGAACAAGAAAATTTTATTCACTGATAACAAAGCATTCGAAAAATAAACAAAAACCGTACTAAAACCAAGTTTCCTCAAATTTAGTAAAATTTCTTATAAAATGATAATGTTGACTTCCTTTATTAAGAAAGCTTATCATACATACGAATAACACTTGGCATAGAAAAATATTTTAGTTCTTTCGCACTAAAAAGTATTCAATCCTTTCGAAACTTACGGAAACATACTTGTTACAAAATAGCAAATTTTCCTATATCTCTTTTGTCTACCTGTAATCGATATGTTTGCGCGTGGGTTGTTTTTTTAGCTGGAATCGCGTTGTTATGGTATACGGAGAGATTGTGAAAAAATAATATAGTAAAATAATATAATAAATAACAAATAAAATATATAAAATATTTGTTATTTGAAATTAGTGAGAACAATTTTCGCTTTTTGAAAATTATTAAATATAAATAAACAATAAGTATATCAATGTTCGTGATGGTGTACAAAGAAAGAAAACACCAACAGAATAACAACCCCTTCATTCATCAGGTAACATTCAGGACGCTAACCTTTTGTGAAAAAATTGTTTTATGATTTTTTATATTTGTAGGCATTGAAATTGTAAAATGAGGACAAAATCGTTAGGCAGCAACTTATTAAAAGTGAAAGGTACAAGAAGAAGAAAAAAATTACGTTTTACAGTTGTTGATAACATTACAAGCCCTGAATAAACAGTGAACTCACCAGGAAGAAATCTTTTGATTAAATTTAGAAAATGTTGAATAGTTTTAGAAATTTTTAACTAAACAGTATTACAAGCTCTGGCATCGATATCAGAAAAAAAGTAAATATTTTTCGACAAATTCAAGAAAATTTATAAGACATAAATAATTTTTTTCAATTTTTAAAGAAAATTTTATAGTTTGAAGGAAAAAAATGGAGTTCAAAATTGCAAGAATATCTTTAGTGACATGATGGACGCTTTTGTAGTAAAATTTACAAATTTGAAGAAATAATGAACTATTTTATGAGAAATACGAATTTAGTAAATCTCTATGCTTAATTTGTGTATAATTTTTTCCCGTCTTTTACTTCATTTAACTAACGTTCGCAAAAAATTATTAGAGTAAATGAAACTTTCTCCATATATAATAATTTCATGAACTAAAATATACACGCAGAGAAGGAATATGATCACCTCTAACATGTTTCAAGAGCAAAATGTTATTTTTGTATGGTGGCCATGTAACATGTTTGTCACTAAAATGTTATTTTCTCGTCAAATATAACCTGCTTGCCGAAATCAGATACATCATGTATCCGAGAAAATAACATGGTTACTAAAAAACCATGTTACATGGTCACCACCCAAAAATAACATTTTCCTCTTAAAACATGTTTGAGGTGATCATATTCCTTCTCTGGGTGTAGTTAAATTAGCTTTAGTGAAATAGTGAGTTCACTTTTTTTGAGTGTGGAAATTGGAAATAGTGGAATACTAAACTAATATTTCGATGCTGTTGATTCTTAATAAATGAATGAAAAAGGTTCAATAAAATCAATCCATATATGAATTCAATTCAGTTCATTTTTTCATTCTGTAGTATAGTGGTACATAAATATAGGAAAATGTTAACTAATATATGGAATGCATTCTACCTAATTTCTATGAAAATCACATCGTTCAAACAAATGAAAATGTCTTTGGCGCTATACGAAGTTCAACTTTCTTCACAATGAATTCATTTTAACTTAAAGAAGGGGTCACTTTTTTTCTGGGTGCACCATTTTATGTACGAGGGCGGTTCGGAAACTTCTTAGTCTATCAATGAAAGAGAATAGTTAGTTTTTAAAAAATATTTTTATTTTTCAATATAATCTCCTGAAGCTTCAATACACTTAGTCCAACGCTTTTCTAGCAATTATATCCCTTGATTAAAATAGTTTTCCTCAAGGTCTTCAAATTAGTGGTTTACAACTGTAATTGCATCTTCATTTGAGGTAAAACGCTTGTCAGCAAGGATTTTTTTTCGATTTGGGAACAAGTAAAAGTCACTGGGAGCTAAATCAGGAGAATAAGGTGGGTGGTCAAGCAACTCGTACTTTAATTCGTTGATTTTAGCCATTGTTAAAACACTCTTGTGCGCTGGTGCATTGTCTTGATGGAAAACTATCAAACTATTTTTTGTGTTGTACGCCGAGACGTTTTTTTTTTATTATTTTACCCTTTTGTAGATAGTCAATCAATAAAATTCCTTCAAAGTCCCAAAAAACCGTTGCCATAACCTTACCAGCCGATTGAATTGTTTTTGCCTTCTTTGGGGCACTTCCTCCAGCTTCAGTCCATTGTTTGGATTGCTCTTTTGTCTCTGGTGTATAGTGGAGGATCCATGTCTCATCAACAGTTATGAAACGACGCTTAAAATCCATTTTATTTCGCTTAAAACGATCCAAACTAGCTTGAGAAATGTTCATTCTTATGCGTTTTTGATCGATCATTAACAAATGCGGCACCCATCTTGCAGGGGGCGTTTTCATCTGTAGTTCTTCATGCAAAATTAAATGGACTCGATCATTTGAGATGCCCATGATATTAGCAATTTCACGCACTTTTATTCGTCGATCATTTAATACCATATCATGCACTTTGGCTACAATTTCGGTTGTTGTTGCTATTTTTGGACGTCCACTACGTGGTTCATCTTCAATGCTTGTACGACGACCACGTTTAATTCAGCAACCCACTTTTTTACTGTTGCATATGAAGGAGCACTTTCACCTAACACATTCACCATATCATTATGAATTTCTTGTCCCGATAAACCTTTTTTATGTAAATATTTAATGACAGCACGCATTTCTAATTTTTCCATTGTAAGAAAAATTGCGGATGCAAAACAAAATTTAACATATGTTCATAACAGAGATGGGCGTTTCCAAAACACTTAACTTTTTCTGTTTATACTGCGCTTTTTGTGCTAGGCTAAGAAGTTTCCGAACTGCCCTCGTATGCCACATTGATTGACTATCTGCAAAAGGGTAAAACAATAAATTCAGAGTACTATTGCAAGCTTTTGGATCAATTAAAGGTACAAATTCGAGAAAAACGTCCTGGCTTACAACACAAAAAAATTTTTTTTTTGATCAAGACAACGCACCAGCGCACAAAAGTGTTTTAACAATGGCTAAAATCAACGAATTAAAGTACGAGGGATAGAATTGCTAGAAAAGCGTTGGACAAATTGTATTGAAGTTTCAGGAGATTATATTGAAAAATAAAAATATTTTTGAAAAACTAACTATTCTCTTTCATTGATAGGCTAAGAAGTTTCCGAACCGCCCTCGTACCTCTTTTAGAGTTGGGACAGTAAAATGAAAAAAGGGGAAACTGTGAAACTTTAAACCGTAAAATGTATAAAAACAATGTGTAGTCCCTCTTTATTAATAAGTAGTCCAAGAGGAGTTGATGGACACTTTCACAAATAAAAGCGGGTTCGAGTTTTTATTATTTTTATTTTAGAGGCAAAGCTCGAGTCTCTAAAAGCAGAATAACCTTATAACTTTTTTTTGCAAATTGTATTATAACTTGGTGGGGAATGATACAAAGCAACAATTGAAAAAGTTTAGTTTCTTTAAAATGAATGAAATTATTCGTTAATAAAAATTCATATTTTTTTGTATTTCTAAATACGATAAATTTTGCATTATTTAAAGTGGTGTTAAATGCAAGTAAAAAATAGTTCACGCCTATATAAATTTATGTGTATATTTTAAAATTATTTATGGTTACACTCGACTTCACGTTCTTCATTTGTTAGAGTTTTTGAACTTCTTCGAAAATTTCAAACTTTTATACCAAAAAAATTTTTTTTGTTACAAAATTGTTGTTTTGCAATAAAAAAATAATATTGTATTCAAAAACTCAGCCCTTTTCGTTTTTGTAAAAAAAATTTGGTGTTCGGTCGGAGCACGGATTGAACCCACGACCCTTGGTTGGCAAGGCGGACATGCTAACCATTGCTCCACGTGGCCAACAAATGACGATATGACGACAATTGTCTGTGGATGACAATAACAGCTACGTAGCCCAGTAGGGAGCCACCGTGGTGCAATGGTTAGCATGCCCGCCTTGCATACACAAGGTCGGGGGTTCGATTACTGCTTCGACCGAACACCAAAAAGTTTTTCAGCGGTGGATTATTTATCCCACCTCAGTAATGCTGGTGACATTTCTGAGGGTTTCAAAGCTTCTCTAAGTGGTTTCACTGCAATGTGGAACGCCGTTCGGACTCGGCTATAAAAAGGAGGTACCTTGTCATTGAGCTTAACATGGAATCGGGCACCACTCAGTGATAAGAGAGAAGTTCACCAATGTGGTATCACAATGGTCTGAATAGTCTAAGTGAGCCTGATACATCGGGCTGTCACCTAACCTATCCTAACCTAGCCCAGTAATAGTGTGCTGGCTTACAAACTGTTTGGTCCTCGGTTCGATTCCCCGTCCAGGCGAAAGGTAAAATTAAAAAAAAAAAAAAAATTAAAAAAAAAAAAAAAAATATATATATATATATATATAATTATATATTATATATATATATATATATATATATATATAATATATATATATATATATATATATATATATATATATATATATATATATATATATATATATATCTATCTATCTATCAATATATATATATATATATATATATATATATATATATATATATATATATATATATATATATATATATATATATATATATATATATATATATATATATATATATATATATATATATATATATATATATATATATATAAAATTGCATAATATCTTCAACATTGTTTGTATTACAGAAGAAGGTGCTAAGAACTAAAAAAAATTCGTGGAAGTGAGAAAGATGTGTGGGAACATGCATGTAGGCAGAAAAAATGTTTTGAGCACAATCTTCCTATCCAATAATCTATGTGCTTCCTGCAAAATATGTTTGGAACATATGTTAGAGAAACGATTTTTTTGAGGGTGTATACATCAGATGCTTTATAAAGCTGTCATACACGCAAAGAAAAAAAAACGTTTGGAAAACGTGTACCGAAAACGATTTTCTTTTGTCAGAGTTTTTTGAATTGCTTCGAAAATTTTAAACTTTTATTACCAAAAAAAATCGTTTGTTACAAAATTTTTATTTTTTCAATAAAAAAAGTTATTTTTGAATCAACAACACAGTACATTTCGTTTTTTATCAAACACTGTTCTTTTCTTAATTTAGGTCTTTGATAAGACACATTTTACAGTTCAAAATTTAATATAGTACAATGTAATGTTGAAAATTTTTTCGGAATCTTCCGAACATATCTGGAATATATGTAAAAAAAAAAAACAAAAATAAAAAAAACTTTGGTCTAAGCAGGGATCGAACCCACGACCATTGGCATGCAAGTCTGACGTAGCCACCACTGCTCCACGGTGCCAAACTAAATGTTTGTTTCTGTTAAATAAACTTTGTTTATTCGGTTCGTGGGCGCCGCAAGCTATGCTATATAAATATAACTTATATGGATAATTATCTATTGATGACCATAACAGGTACATAGCTCAGTGGTTAGTGTGTTGGCTTACAAAGTGCATGGTCCGCGGTTCGATTCTCCGTCCAGGCGAAAGATAAAAAACATTTTAAAAATTTATAAAATCGTATAATTTCTTCTACATTGTTGGCATTACAGGAAAAGGTGTTAAGAACTAAAAAAGATATGAGGGAAAATGCAATTAGCAAGAAAACAATGTTTTTTTTTGAGTCAGCCTTTATGAAATTGTTTTTACATCCTGGAAAAGAATAAACGTTTATCACAAAAAGTATATACTTTTCTTCCAAATACACTTCCTTACAGCGAAAAGTAAATGAGAAACGAACTTTGTTTGTCTAAAATTTCGTTTGGGAGGAAAGAGTTATTTTTTCGCGTATACGTGTATTTAAAATTATAAACAATAACGGGTAGCTCATAGTTGTTTGACTTTAAACAGGTGTCCTCATATGGGGACAGAGGGCGGTAATGGGTTAAATTGAACAAAATGTTTGTTATCGTTTGTTTTTTTAGGCCGAAACCGAAGTCGAATATTTTTATAAAATTCTTCAATATTGACATACTTTAAATACTTTAAATAAAAGGTAATTTAGCCCAAGTCTTATAACATTCTTTTAGAATTTGCAGAAGTTTTAGTATAAAAGTCAGTAGAGTTATATTATAATGAAAAAGATTGTTTTTGTTATATTTTATCCATGCAAACTCGATCTTCGTTCGGAAAAAACCCGTTCCGCTGCACTAAACAATTTCCAAGCTTGTCGGTGGAGTGTTTAAATATTTTGTTGCCGCTGCTCTTAAAATTTGAAAAGGAGCATAGTAGGTTCGGTAAATATGAATTCATTTCATAATCTAATACAGTCATGTCATGTTTTCCCATATGACGAACTTTGCCTTTTGTATTATTTGTGTGTTTTGACTTGGACAAATTCTAAACTGGGGCAATTCGATATTAAATAAATTTTTATAAAAGCTTCGGCTTAGCCCGACTATTGATTTCTGGCCGAATGCCACAGCCGATTTTTCGGTCGAACTTTATAAATATCACAGATCATAGTGAGGACACTGTCCTTCAGTGTTAAATCTGCCAATGTTGGTTTAAATGAATCTGCCAATGAAAGTCGAGACAAATCATTTGTTGTTGCCACAACCATTTCCTTTTAGCACCTACCTCTATATCGATGTTATTGATCCAGAAGACATTCGTGTACATTATTATCGGTGGTAGCGAGTACAAAGAAATTGGAACCAATGCTAAGAGTATAGTGGTAATATCCGACAAAAGAATATTGAATGAGACCGTTGTGAGAAATAGAAATGTGGATATACAACTCAGTATGAAAAAGGATTGTATAAACATAATCAGTCCATAGCTTAAGCTAATACCAGTACGGCAGAGTGTCAAGATGTCATTACGTTCCGATAGAATGGATACCACATCATCTAAGGAACTTTGCAATTTCAACTTCACCTCAGCGTTGTAGTATGTCAAAAGCCTGTGAAAGATGTGCAACAGACTTGTCAGACACGATATACAAGTGGAGCTGTAGATGAAATTGAAGCTCATCAGAAGTACATTGCAGACATATGTACTCCACGAATTAGCTAGGTTATACAGACTCGAAACAACAACATTGCCCACAAAGATTATCATTAGACAAAAGTTCACTATGCACTGGACAACTATCACTTTCTCAGTTGATCCATTTTCCACATTCGAAAAATTACTTTTATAGCAACTAAGAATTTTATCAAATATCTGGACATTCTTCAAACGAAAGAAATAAAACATGGAACTCATGCCCAACTGAATGATCCCGCATTCCAAAATTTGTATAACCAACAAGAAGCTACTCGTTTTACTGCCCACATAAAAATCCAAGTAATCACTGAATGCCGATAGGCAAACAAGTATTATCATTGTCTCCACCAGTATCATCACAACGACGGTCACCCGAAGCATATATCGCTCGTAGCTTTTGGACACAGTTAACTTTAGTTCATTTTTGCAGAATGAGGCGGGCATTATACCCAAAAAGCGGACGAATTTAAAGAGTATATCTAGACTATCCGACCACGTTGGCATTCTCAATGACTATGCTGGATTATTGTAGACCATGCTGAATATTTGAGTTCAGTTTTTGATGTGCCACTGACAGTGATGGATATTTAATTAATTATCACATAATACTTAAACGTTGTTTGATGAACGATATTTATCAATGAATATTCGTACATGAAAAGCATTACATTATTAAGAAGAAAGAATGATTTTCATTAGTAGCAACAAACTTTTATTTGCTTTAGAAATTAAATACTGTCCAAGATATGTTGTCCATGTAGTAGTGAATGTTATATAAGATTCAAATATAAGCTAAGACTTTTTTGTTGAGAATTTTGTATTTCGGTTTAATGTTTTTCTTTTGGAATTAAGAAAATATTTTTTACTTTAAGGTATCTGTTATAATTTTAAAGTGGCATTTGTTTCTACACGAATTGCTTTATTAATATATCGCAAAAAGGGAATGAAAATTCCATAAATGAGATATGTATCCTAATTTTAATTTTATTGGTCCTAGATTGAAAGCTACAAAGGTCCCTAAAAATTTCCTTATTTTAAAGAAGCCGCATCTTTGGCTCGGAATCAATACCAAAATCCTTAAGAGAAGGTTAAAATCTTTAGATCCAAGTAAACTTATATTGATTGTGTATCCTATTCTATGCTATACAAAAATCATATTCGTGTCTTCAGAAAATATTCTTTCAGTGTACAGTTGATTTAGCAAATATATCGTCTATTGAAACAAAAATAATTAAATGTTTTGTAATTTTTTTAATTTCTTAATATAAGTATTATTTTTACCTAGAGAAGAAATCACTTTTTTTGTGTATATCGCATCAAGTGATTCTTTCGTACCACTCACCATTCGATTCACATTGTTATTAGTACGACAAAATTTTGATAGAATCTTTGCTGTGTTATTTGCCTGAAAATAGAATATGAATTTGTCATAAAAAATTGTAAGCTGTGTAATAAAAAATTTGTGATTATTGTAATAAACAACATCCAACCAAAAGTAATTTGAGGAAACAGCTCAATTTTACATAAATTACATATTAAGAAAAAAGTCTCTCGTATGTATATAAACTTCTATTCTCGTTTTTTGATGTGTTATCGAAGCTATTCGCGAATGCATAAAGTTAATGGTGCACACAAAGAAAAAAAACGTTTGGAAAACGTGTACCGAAAACGTTCTTCTTTTGTTAGAGTTTTTTGAATTGCTTCGAAAATTTTAAACTTTTATCACCAAAAAAATTCGTTTGTTACAAAATTTTTATTTTTTCAATAAAAAAAGTTATTTTTGAAACAACAACACAGTCCATTTCGTTTATATCAAACACTGTTCTTTTCTGACTTTAGGTCTTTATTAAGACACATTTTACAGTTCAATATTTAATATACTACAATGTAATGTTGATCATTTTTTCGGAATCTTCCGAACATATCTGGAACATATTAAAAAAACAAAAAACAAAAAAAAACTTTGGTCGAAGCAGGGATCGAACCCACGACCCTTGGCATGCAAGTCGGACGTAGCAACCACTGCTCCACGGTGCCAAACTAAATGCTTGTTTCTGTTAAGTAAACTTTGTTTATTCGGTTCGTGGGCGCCGCAAGCTATGCTATATAAATACAACTTATATGGATATTTATCTATTGATGACCATAACAGGTACATAGCTCAGTGGTTAGTGTGTTGGCTTACAAAGTGCATGGTCCGTGGTTCGATTCTCCGTCCAGGCGAAAGGTAAAAAAATTTTAAAAATTTATAAAATCGTATAAGATGTGAGGGAAAATGCAATTAGCAAGAAAACATCGTTTTTCTTTTTTTGAGTTTGACTTTATGAAATTGTTTTTACATCCTGGAAAAGAATAAACGTTCATCACAAAAAGTATATACTTTTCTTCCAAATGTACTTCCTTACAGCGAAAAGCAAATGAGAAACGAACTTTGTTTGTCTAAAATTTCGTTTGGGAGGAAAGAATTATTTTTTTGCGTGTGTATTCTTTTCTGAAAATGAAAATGTTATGCTTTCATTTTCTCTCTTGTTTTACAATTAATTATTATTGGAGCTTTATGGACAAGGAAGGTTAAGGATCTTGACCATTGAAAAGAAATCGCCAGATACAAATCTATACACGCCTCACTGTACATGTTTCCGTTCGGGCAAATGAACTTTTACACAGCCTTTAGTACGAGTATAGATGTGGCTGGGATGGATAACTCAATTTTGGGTCCAAAATGCTAATTTCTAATGGAGAATACATATAGGAGTTATCCTCTTACCAATTGAATCATCTCTACTCCCACTGTGCATCATTTCTTCATATAATTACAAATCCCTTAATCTTATATGTATTTCGTTTTGTTACTGCTGTAATGCAACAACACGAAATTTATTTTTAGAAGCTATTGCTGAATTCCCTGATTAGTGAACAATCGAACAATGCTTGTGTTCGTTCAGTCAACGGCAATTTGTGACAACCCAATAAACACGAACGTTTGAAAAATGCTAAATTTCAACAATTTTTCAAACATTTTTTCAAAGGATTAGTGTAATATTCAAGTTGAGAAATTGTTGAGAAAGCCGCGTTCTCAACAAAAAACAGAGACAATTGTAATCCTAAAATTGAAATGCATAATACACTACAATACCAATAATTAAACATATCAACAAATAAGAAAAAAAAAAAAACAAAACTTAACCATTATTTGTAAACACTTTTGCATTGATAATTCGATTTCCCTCCTGCTGGTGTCAAAAAACAGCATTAAATTTTATTAATATGCGGGCAATTTGAAATTAGGAACGTACTAGAAGAATTCACAAAATATCCATTTTAAACTGATAATAGGATATAAATTAAACTAACGATGTGATGCACATTTTCATCCAGAAGTTGCTGTTGTTTTTAACAATTTTAATTGGTTGCACTTTGAAACTCTCAGGAATCTTTTTCTTGTCGATAAGCCATTCATTTTTCATTGGTCAGCATCTTAATATTTGCAAGAATGTAGCATCCAAAGATTTTAGTTTTCTGCAAAGAGATTTAAATTTAGTGACTTCTCTAAAATGTTGATTTAATTTTTCATATTGACTTACCAATTATTATAAACTATCTGAAGCAGTTCCAGTTAATTGTCCACCATTTTTTCACCGGTCAGTTTTTTAATGTTTTCAAGAACGTAGAATCCATAATTTTAGTTTTCTGCAAAGATATATACATTTAGTGACTTCTTTAAAGTTTTATTTCATTTTTTATTTTCACTTACCTATTATTTTAAACTATTTGGGGGAAATTCAGTTATTTGTCTAAAATTTTCAAACTTTTTTATTTCTTCCAATTGACCACGAACTTCGTTGCACAAATAAGTCCTGAAAAACCACATGGTTTCCGTAGTTAAACTAACGCTAAATTTAACTTATTTTTATTAGAAAACAATTTATTTGCTTGTAGTTAAATTTTATTATTTTTATCGAAATTTTCCACAGCTTAATGAAATCTTACTTTTTTTAAGTATATTTCAAAAATTTTTTGTACTAAACGTGGGTATAAAGTTCAATGACCGCACATGTAAGTTCAATATGAACTAAAAAAAAAAAATGAACTACTGTATGGTTAAAATGGTCATGATTTGGCGCCAATGATTTTCTTCTTTACTTTTAGTTTATTTGTTTTTTTTTTAAAGGGGATGTAATTTCATCAACTGCAGTTAAAAAGTTCAACAGGGAATTAAAATTTCCTGGTTTTAACAAACCTTTGGGGAAATCTCAAAATGTGGAGTAAAATTTAGTTCAATTTTCGTGCGGGGTAGTTCATTCTTCCTATAAAACAGTTCACTTTTTTTCGGTGTGCATTCTCGGTAGTGTTTTGTCAAAGTTTTCTCATATTATCTTCACACCTTTTCAAAGATTTCGTCAACATTTTGGCAAATTGGAAGTAATTCGCAAACAATTTGAATATGTATTGAAGATGCACTAAAAAAAATATTGACCTAATATAGAAGATTATGCAACTTAAATTTTAGGACTCGAAATTTACGCAATGATAAGTTCTTTATAATAATGACATTTTAATTAAAAGAAAGTTTATAATCCT
Organism: Haematobia irritans; assembly: GCF_050003625.1. Classification (NCBI taxonomy): domain Eukaryota; kingdom Metazoa; phylum Arthropoda; class Insecta; order Diptera; family Muscidae; genus Haematobia; species Haematobia irritans. Next base: position 81,299,988 of record NC_134398.1, read on the forward strand.
TGCTTCAACTTTTTTTTCATTAAATTTAGGACACAAATCTTGAAATTTTGCGTCCCTCTGTTGAAGTTATAGATCTTTGAAATAAGGCAAATGTTCCTTAAAATAAAGAAAAACATTTTTAATTTAAAGAAATCGTCTTTAACTCAACTGACATATTGAATTTTTAAATTTAAGATAAAAACGCTTCAAATATAGGCTAAGACTTATTTTAAGGATTTGCTTCTTTGGTTTAAAGTTTTTTTTTTAGCATTAAGGAAACCGTTTTTACTTTGAAGTACTTGGCATAATTTGGATTTTGAAACTGAAATTTGTTTGTACATGAATACTTTTGTTAATATATCGCAAACAGAGAATAAAAATTCGATGATTGAGATCTGTATCCAATTTCAATTTTATCGATCCTAGATTTAAAGCCATGGAGGTCCGTAAAAAATGACTTTATTTTAAAGAAGCCGCATCTTTTGCTCGGAATCAATACCAAAATCCTTAAAGAAAGGTCAAAATCTTTGGATCCAAGTAAACTTTTTTTTTTTGAGTGTACTAAAGTTGGATTTTAACTCCCTTTTTTATAAGGCAAATGGTGGTTGAAATCTAGTCGATTTTGAAAGTGTAATGGGAATGAGGTATAATAAAACATTTATTTAAAACATAATATGGTAATGTCATTAATTTAAAACACAATTATTATGAAATATTCATGAAGAATATTCCTTAACTTTTTGAGTTTTTTTAAGTAAATGTTCAATTATATGAATAATTATACCTAATGATACCATCATTTATTCTATTTTATTAAGTCATGTTGAGAATAACAAAGTATTTATTATTGTCATTACAAGTTATTCATTATAAATCAACGCAATGTAATGTAATGTAATGCAATGTGTAATGACAGCTTTACTCCTGGTAATGAGAAGTGGTTACCTTGTTTCCGCTGGGTTAATTGCAGTCGAACTTCTCTATGACGAATTCCAAAGGGAATGTATATCTATTTAGTTATACAGAATATTCGTTATATTTAGCACCTGTGATGTCGCAATGGAAAGAATAGTCTATCAGCCTGCCAGTCAGCGTTGCCAGAATTGTTTCATCAAAAACCGCTGGTTTTGGTATTGATTCAGCGTCAAATTTGAATTTATTCGTTTTTTCAGCTCTTTCTTCATGAGCTATCAAAGTGCTTTAACAACGTGCTAACGACAATTCAAATTTCCAAATTTAGACTCGACTTCAAGTAGAAATTATTCTATGTATCAAGTAAAATACGTAATTAAAATAAAGTTTTGAAAAACATCTTCTATTTTTGAAAGCTTTTTTGGTTTGTGTTCAAGATACAAAAACTCCACAAATTTAAAGACGATTTCATTAATTTTAAGAATTTTTCAGAATTGACCCTAGCCTAACAATATGTTCTTTCATGTAAAGATACCCATTTTTAAGTTGAATCACTTAACTATAAGGACACTGACTAAAAGCCTTTGTCGATTTTTGGACAAGGAAAACAGTTTATATAAGAGAAATTCATAAATGCTATTATAAGCAAAACTCGCGTTCGTGTTTTAAGGATATGAAATCTTTGGCTTCACGACAATATTTTTGCAGTTTTATCAGTTTACAAAGCAATTCACATCTACTATTTGAACTTAGTAATAACATAATAAGTTTAGAATATTATAATAACATAAAAAGCAGGCTATAAACGAGTCAAATGCTAATATTCCTAATAATTTACTGACAGTTTATCTAAGGAATTTGTATGGTAATAGTAGATATAAAGTTTACGTTAACTTTTATGAATATGAGGAAAAAACGTTACAACAAGGTGTATTTGCTGCAAAAATGTCCTGCATAATGGCGGGAATCATTATTAATGTGTCAATTGAGCTTTGAAATATGTGGAAACCCTTATTCTGGCAGTAAGGCTTAGATAAAAACGCCGTTTTATCCATATTTCAATAGAAACATGTCGAAAATAAAAAAGATAATAATAGCTAAAACGGCCATGAAAAAAGCCAGAAAAAAGCTAAAAGCTAAATACATTTTTTCCCGCTGAACGACTTCAAAAAAAGCCAAATCTAGCGGGAAAATAGCTAAATTGGCAACGTTGCTGCCACTATACCTAATCATAATTGTTACTTGTTATGTTTTTTTTTGTAATAAAAACATAAAAATAGAATACAAACTCACTTTGATTTTTTGTTTCTCAAATTTTTATGAGACTTGATGGTGAAAACACTTTAAATGAATGTGGATGTTGGACTAATAGTCATCAGAGCGTTGTATAAGGCATACAATTCATCGACCTTATTTTTATTTTTTATCGAGGAATACCAAATCATAGTATAAAGAAGTTTGTTTTAACTTTTCCTCTTGGTAATAGTATTTTTTACTTTCTTTATAGTTTCATTAATTGTAGTTAAAAGATGGTTTAATAAGTCAGCTTTTCGATTCTTCAGTACTCAAAGTTCGACTTTCGGAAACATTTGACAAAGTCAATTAGTCTTGTGTGGTTCCGGAACGAACTAGTTCCAATGAACGGTTCACTAAAAGGAACGATTGTCACTAGTTCCATCTCTTTCATTCTCATCGTTCCTTTTGTCATTTAGTTTATGTTCAACTTCTTCTTCTTTAGTTACTTCTTTAAATTTTCCATTCATTATTTTTTCTTCCTATATTTCTATAAACTATTTTGAGTAATTTTAGTCAATTTTTAATATTTTTTTGTATCTTTCATTTGACCACGAATTTCGTTGCACAAAGTAAACAATGTCATCTCTGCCTTTAGTAGATGACAGTGATGACAAATATAAAAAAGCTGGAACGAAAAGGAACGATGGAACAATTTGAAGGAACTAGTTCCTTTGTACAAAAGGAACGACGAGTCCGAATCACTATGGTGAACGATTTTGCCCAAGACTAAAGTCAACAGACTTTGAAATATAGTACTTGTTTTCCCAATTGAAAAGCCGGTTAACGGAGCTGTAAAATCCGGGATTCGGAGTGGATCAAAATTGCAATTATTTGGCTATCCTGTCTCGGTTTATGTAATTGAAACTTGGTAACCGGTGTCGGTTTTGGACCCTATTGCATCGCAATAGTTTTCGCTATTTGTTATATGGAGTCTATAATATAATAAAAGTGGACCCAAAATACAGTGTTCATTTAATTGCTTCGTTCGTTATAGAGAATTTCAACTCTATACACGGAAAAAATTAATATTTAAAAATTGAGGCTCAAAACCACAAATCGGAAAGTCGGTATCTATTGGGGATATATCAAAATCTGGACCGATATAGCCCATCTTCGAACTTGGCCTGCTTGCAGATAAAATACGTGTTTGTTTTCTGTAGCGTGATTACAACATACATCGTTATATCGTCTTAGAATTTCACCCTGACCACTTTATGTAGTTGGAAATCGCTTATTCAATGTATTGCAAACGGAATGACAAACTTATTATACACCCATCATTATTCAATGGTGGCGGATATAGTAAAACAATTCAATTTACAGATTTTTATACCCCGCGGACTTGTATGCGGGGATAAAAGTAAAGCCGCCAAATCATGACCATATTAACTAAGCCTTAATTTATTCTTACTATTTTTCGAAATTTAATGAACAGTTTCTTTTGCTTTAGTTTACACTGAGATTATTACGGTTATTTTCGATAGAATAAGAAAACAAAATAGTTTTTTGTAATAAATGAACATACGTTTTACGATGGACATTTCTCCATGTATGGGTCGACTTCACAACGTTGGTAAAATTTGAATGTGGATTTACGAATAGGAAAAAATTCTAGCGTTGGACTTACACGACTAAAATTTGAAATATTACCTGTTCTTCGATATTACAAGTCAGCAGTGCAACGAATATCACCAACCACGGCACATTCCAATAAAGGGTAACGAGTAAATTCGTTACAAAAGCCATGGTGGAGTCAAATTTGTGCTTTAATGTAACCGATATGAGATAAAAAGGGCCTGATGGTGCAGAGAAGACAATAAATGCCACAATGAATATAAGTAACAGACCAAGTCGATTGCTTATCTTTTGCTGGCATATATCCAATAGACTTTTCTGCTGTAACAGAAGCCACCTCAAATGATTATGTTTATTCTTTTTGGATTCACATTCAGTTAAGATTTTGCATACTTCGCTGTTGACATGTCTCAGACAACAATTGAGAATCTTCGTCATGGCCACATATAGATTGATGACAATACCACACATTACAAACACCAGATTATACATCACCTGGTAACATGTCCAAGCACCCATATTCAATTGGGTGTACTCGAAAGCTTTGTAGTTATTCCACACTTCTGTGACACATAGAAGAGCGTATAGGATATAGCAGTGCCTTAGATTCCAGCCATGACAATGGTGCACGGAGTGTCTATCCTGATACCTTAGAATCGATTCGATGATTCGAATGTGTCGCAACTGCTATATGAAGAAATGGAGATAGATAATAGATACCATGCAGCAGCCCAAGGCGAAATTGATATTCATGTAAATATTGCCAGTGGAGTTGTATGCTCTGATGTTAAAATCGTCCCGGTAAATTAGCCAATAGATTAGTAGAGATCCGCATAGTGTTTGAGCAAAGGACACTATGGCCACTAAACGAAATTTATCATTTCTAGTTCTGTGGAAGTAACCCTCTCTGCACCCATTATTATCGTACTGACCACAGACTAGGCCCAAAGTATTTAAAGTCCACAAGAATGGTTTCAAATCTAAATCACCAAACATATTCCGTGCTACCAATAATATAGAACATGAATAACGAAGAAAATATCTAGACTGGTCAATAAACAACGATACTAATTAATTAACAAATTGGTTGTGGTAGCTTCATTTATTTATATCATTGATTTGGTGGGGGGAATGATTAGGAAAATTTACTAAGTGCGGGAGTGTTGTGTTCATCATACCAATAGCCATAATTTATATTTTAATAGACCAGAAAATATTGTAACACTGAATAGATTTTTTGTATATCGAACGAAAGCTTTCTTTCGTATTCCAAACGAAAGAAAATTGTGTTTTGTTCCCCTATTTCGAAAGGCAAATCACTTCATATTTTGTTGTCGAGCAATAAACGAAGTTCATTCGAATTCGAGTGACTGCCTTTCTTTCGAATGGGGTTTCGTTCGATATACAGGAACAGGGCATTAATATTTTACTGATTGAGATTAATAATTACTATAGATATTTGGTAAGAAAACTTTAGCTAATTATCCCCCCATGGTCCGATAATCGCAATCAAAACATTCTAAATTGGCTATTTTATCTAAACCACATAAACTTTAAATGGAAAAATTGAACTGATACGCAGCAAAAAAAAAGTTGGAAGTGCTCACAACAAAAATTGAAGTTCATTCGGAATCATTGCTTTGAAAGTACATCCAAAAATGCTCTTCTAGAAATGGACTTAATTTCCACCTGATAAGAAGTTATTTTGAGGTGATATAAAAAAAATCATTTATTTTACACAATTGTACCAATAAAATCCAAATTTTCGGAATTTGACTGTACATAAACACAAAATAAAATAATAGAAATTTCCAAATTATATTTGAAATTTGCACCGAAATAGTTTTGGCAAACTTTGAATTTGCGATAAAATATTTGAGATAGAAGTCGAAATAAAAATTTATTTTTGAACGTTTTTCCCTAATTTTTTAAATGAAATCCGAAATACTAAAATAGCATCACATCTAAAAAATCGAAAATTATGCAGCGGATGCCTAAATAGATGACTTCCGCCCTATGACAAACCCATGTAAAATTCATTGCTTCTAACTCAATTTTGCACCACTTCTGGATTCAAAAAGAACATTTTCGTTGCTTTCTTAGGCTCCGATTTTATTTGCTGGAAATCTAACATCTCTTAGTATTGGATACACTGAAAAAAACATGCCCTGTTCCAAAGATTTTGGTTTTACACTAACGATTTTGGTATTGATTCCGAGCCAAAGAAGCGGAGAATTGGAGTAAGGATACTTTTAAGACACAATTCTCTTTTAAATTTGAGTTTTGTGTACTTGTTTCTAGGAAACAAATTTTAATTTATTCGTTTTTCTAACTTTTGCTTTCATGTGCTATCAAAGTTATTTAAAAATGTGTTAAAGACAGCATAACATTTCAAATTCAGACTTGTCTTCAAGTATAGTTTCTACTTGAAGACAAGTCATGTTTCAAGGAAAAAAGTCGTTAAAATAAAGTTTTGAAAAACATGTTCTAATTTTGAACGAATTTTTGCGTTGTATTCAAGATGCAAAAAGTCAACAAATTTAAAGACAATTTCATTAATTCTGAAGAATATTTCTGAATTAATAATGTCAAGTTGACCTTATGCCCTGTTCCTGTATATCGAACGAAAACCAGTTCGAAAGAAAGTCAGTCACTCGAATTCGAATGAATTTGGGTTTTTCTATTTTTGAAAGTTCGATTCGTTTGTATGAGAATACATTGATTATTAAAAATGAGTATTTTTAAATTTTTGGACTGAGAATTCATTCAAATGTTAACAATGCTTTTACTTTTTTCTTGACACTTATTGTATATGTTCGTTTATTACTCGACAACAAAATATGAAGTGACTTGCCTTTCGAAATAAAAGAACAAAAATCAATTTTCTTTCGTTTGGAATACGAAAGAAAGCTTTCGTTCGATATACAGGAACAGGCCATTAGTCAAAAAAAAATTTCTTTCATTTTGAAGTGGAATAATTTATTAATAAGGACAAGACGACTTCATTGAAAAGTTCATCAACTTTTGGGCAAGGAAAAAACTTTATAACAGAGAAATGCGTCTTCCATCCTAAGCAAAATTCGCATTTGTATTTTAAGGACATGAAATCTTTGGCCTCACGACAATGTTTTATGTTTTATGCTTTTTCCTTCACCCGTATTGAAAAAAATATCATTCCATACTCCCGGGTCTATTGTTCTCATTAAAACTGATATTTTTTTATATTTTGTATCTTTTATGTAGTCCACTGCAGCATCAGGGTTAGGAAATCTGTAGTATTTACTGATGGTCCATCAAATTAGTTGTCGTTCTCGATTCATGTTCAGGTTTTAATTCATGCAAACTTTTAAAGACTTTCTTTTTGGAGAAGAGGGATTCTTGTGGTTTATTCATCGTGGAATATGCATGAATATACATGCCTTGTGAATGTAATTTTCGGTGTGAATTCCCAAATAAGAAAATTCGTTCAATGTTCCTGTTCAAATATGTACATTTTTAATCCTTCGCTACACGACCAGTTTCACACAAAAAATAATTGCAAATAAATATTAACAACTTTATTTGTATGTAAAATCTGCTGATGCTCAACAAATTTGTCTATTGAATATGAGACATTTGTTGTTGAAATGTGTTTGTAGATGCTTGACAGAGGAAATAATAGAAATATTCTGAATTTTCAACAAATTGTTTTGTTGGGAAATTAGTTGACTACTCTCGATATGAAAACAAAAACAAATATACAAGACTGGTTACGCGCACATCGCTGAGAATATGTACGAATGCTAAAAGAAGTATGCGAAGAACACCGTTAGAACAAAATGAAGATGAGCATATGCACGTGTATAATAGCAAGCAAAGAGCTCACTCATCAGAGAATACAGAAAAGCATTTATAAATGTCTGTGAAAAATTTATATTTTTCAATTTGGTTAAATGTGTTTGTTGTATGAGATAATTAATAAAACTCGAATTAATATCGGGATTAGAGTTATTACAATTCTAGTTAACTAGAATATATAACACTGGGCAAAAAGTTGTCAAAATGCTTGCTAGACCCTGGACTACTCAAATTTAAAATCGTCATACATTTATAAAACTGAGTATAGGATTTTCGACCCAAAAATGTTACAGGTTCCCCGTCCAAAAATAACATTTTGGTCATATTCCTTCTCTGTGTGTACTTAACAAAATATCTCCAAAATTGTTCCGGCAATTTTGCAATTATTGTGCACCAATAAATGTTACAGGTCGTTGAACAAACCACATACAAATTTTTTCGTTCAAATTCAAAAATATTTGTTGAGGATTAAACGTAACGTTCAACAACAAATATTTTGTACTGTTGGATGCTCAACAAATTACTTACAAATTATGTTATTGAGAACACAAATTATTTGTTGCCTTCTGATGGTAACGAATGCTAACAACTTTTTTGTAATAATGGTTATTAAAAGTACAAATTAGTTTGTTGCAGGAGAATTAACAATTTATTTATTGGTTTTCCAACAAAAGTTATTGGTTCTCAAACTTATTTTTATCTGTGTTCAATTTTTCTAAATTTACCAACATATTCCACTGTTTGGAATATATCGTTAGATTACAGATCATATCTTGTATCTTTTTGTTTTTTTTTATTATTTGTAAACGTGATTTTGCGGAAATTTTATTCACGCACATTCAAGAACCATTTTTATTTTTCACTCTCTCTCTATTTCTTACCCGTGACATGTTTGTTTTAGTACCATTCACGTACGAGAGTTGCTTTGAAATTTGTTCACCACGTACGTGGCCACACGAACACTTTTTATACCCACCACCATAGGATGGGGGGTATATTAACTTTGTCATTCCGTTTGTAACACATCGAAATATTGCTCTAAGACCCCATAAAGTATATATATTCTGGGTCGTGGTGAAATTCTGAGTCGATCTGAGCATGTCCGTCCGTCCGTCCGTCCGTCCGTCTGTTGAAATCACGCTAACTTCCGAACGAAACAAGCTATCGACTTGAAACTTGGCACAAGTAGTTGTTATTGATGTAGGTCGGATGGTATTGCAAATGGGCCATATCGGTCCACTTTTACGTATAGCCCCCATATAAACGGACCCCAAAATTTGGCTTGCGAGGCCTCTAAGAGAAGCAAATTTCATCCGATCCGGCTGAAATTTGGTATATGGTGTTAGTATATGGTCTCTAACAACCATGCAAAAATTGGTACACATCGGTCCATAATTATATATAGCCCCCATATAAACCGATCCCCCGATTTGGCTTGCGAGGCCCCTAAGAGAAGCAAGTTTCATCCGATCCGGCTGAAATTCGGTACATGGTGTTAGTATATGGTCTCTAACAACCATGCAAAAATTGGTCTACATCGGTCCATAATTATATATAGCCCCCATATAAACCGATCCCCCGATTTGGCTTGCGAGGCCCCTAAGAGAAGCAAATTTCATCCGATCCGGCGGAAATTTGGTACATGGTGTCAGTATATGGTCTCTAACAACCATGCAAAAATTGGTCCACATCGGTCCATAATTATATATAGCCCCCATATAAACATATCCCCCGATTTGGCTTGCGAGGCCTCTAAGAGAAGCAAATTTCATCCGATCCGGCTGAAGTTTGGTACATGGTGTTAGTATATGGTCTCGAACAACCATGCAAAAATTGGTCCACATCGGTTCATAATTATATATAGCCCCTATATAAACCGATCCCCCGATTTGGCTTGCGAGGCCTCTAAGAGAAGCAAATTTCATCCGATCCGGCTGAAATTTGGTACGTGATGTTAGTATATGGTATCTAACAACCATGCAAAAATTGGTCCACATCGGTTCATAATTATATATAGCCCCCATATAAACCGATCACCAGATTTGACCTCCGGAACCTCTTGGAAGACCAAAATTCATCTGATTCAGTTGAAATTTGGTACGTGGTGTTAATATATGGCCTCAAACTCCCATGCAAAAATTGGTCGATATCGGTCCATAATTATATATAGGCCCCAAATAAACCGGTCCCCAGATTTGACCTCCAGAGCCCCTTGGAAGAGCAAAATTCTTCCCATTCGGTTGAAATTTGGTACGTGATGTTAGTATATGGTATCCAACAACCATGCAGGAATAAGAAGTTTTAAGATACCACAACCTAAGTAATTCGATTGTGGATGACAGTCTTTCGTATAAGTTTCTACGCAATCCATGGTGGTGGGTACATAAGATTCGGCCTGGCCGAACTTGCGGCCGTATATACTTGTTTTCACTGTATCTGACTCCGCTTTACGAACGTGTAAAGAAGTACGTTTTTTATAGCCTGCTCCACACTGTGGAACAGGGTATTATAAGTTAGTGCATATGTTTGCAACACCCAGAAGGAGACGAGATAGACACATGGTGTCTTTGGCAAAAAATGGTCAGGGTGGGCTCCTGAGTCGATATAGCCATGTCCGTCTGTCCGTGAACACATTTTGTAATCAAAGTCTAGGTCGCAGTTTAAGTCCAATCGACTTAAAATTTGGCACAAGTATGTGTTTTGGCTCAGAATAGATCCCTATTGATTTTGGAAGAAATCGGTTCAGATTTAGATATAGCTCCCATATATATTTCGCCCGATATGGACTTATATGGCCCCAGAAGCCAGAGTTTTACCCTAATTGGCTTAAAATTTTGCACAAAAAGAACAATTAGTACTATAGTCAAGTGTGCCAAATTTCATTGAAATCGGTTCAGATTGAGATATAGCTCCCGTATATATCTTTCGCCCGATATGCACTAATACGGTCCCAGAAGCCAGAGTTTTACCCCAATTAGGTTGAAATTTTGTACAGGGAGTAGAATTAGCAGTGTAGTCAAGTGTGCAAAATTTTATTGAAATCGGTTCAGATTTAGATATAGCTCCCATATATATCGTTCGCCCGATTTACACTCAGATGACCACAGAGGCCAATCTTTAGCTCCAATTTAGTTGAAATTTTGCACATGGAGTAGAATTAGCATTGTGGCTATGCGTGCCAAATTTGGTTGAAATCGGTTCAGATTTAGATATATCTCCCATATATAGCTTTCGCCCGATTTACACTCATATGACCACAGAGGCCAATCTTTAGCTCCGATTTAGTTGAAATTTTGCACAGGGAGTAGAATTAGCATTGCGGCTATGCGTGCCAAATTTGGTTGAAATCGGTTCAGATTTAGATATATCTCCCATATATAGCTTTCGCCCGATTTACACTCATATGACCACAGAGGCTAATTTTTAACTCCGATTTAGTTTAAATTTTGCACAGGGAGTAGAATTAGCATTGTAGCTATGCGTGCCAAATTTGGTTGAAATCGGTTCAGATTTAGATATAGCTCCCATATATAGCTTTCGCCCGATTTACACTCATATGACCACAGAGGCCAATTTTTTGCTCCGATTTAGTTAAAATTTTGCACAGAGAGTAGAATTAGCATTGTAGCTTTGCGTGACAAATTTGGTTGAAATCGGTTCAGATTTAGATATAGCTCCCATATATATGTTTTTCTGATTTCGACAAAAATGGTCAAAATACCAACATTTTCCTTGTAAAATCGCCACTGTTTAGTCGAAAAGTTGTAAAAATGACTCCAATTTTCCTAATTTTCCTAAACTTCTAATACATGTATATCGATCGATAAATCATAAATAAACTTTTGAGAAGTTTCCTTAAAACTGCTTCAGATTTAAATGTTTCCCATATTTTTTTACTAACATTGTGTTCCACCCTAGTGCATTAGCCGACTTAAATTTTGAGTCTGTAGATTTTGTAGAAGTCTATCAAATTCTGTCCAGATCGAGTGATATTTAAATGTATGTATTTGGGACAAACCTTTATATATAGCCCCCAACACATTTGACGGATGTGATATGGTATCGAAAATTTGGATCTACAAAGTGGTGCAGGTCGGCGTTTTATCACACAAACTATTCTAATCATGTCCATAAATTTAACGACTCTTACACCATTCTCGCTGACGAATTTTTGTTCGTAACAAGAACTTTCGAGCATCACGACGAGAATAATGTGTCATGTGAACTGAGTCGGGTGAATGTTAATGAGTCCCATGGGAGCCACCGTGGTGCAATTGTTACCATGCGCGCCTTGCATACACAGGGTCGTGGGTTCAAATCCAGTTTCGACCAAACACCAAAAAGTTTTTCTGCGGTGGGTTTTATCACCTCAGTAATGCTGGTAACATTTAAGTTTCAAAGCTTCTTGAAGTGGTTTCACTGCAATGTGGAACGCCGTTCGGACTCGACTATAAAAATGAGGTGCCTTGTCATTGAGCTTAACATAAAGTCGGACAGAACTCAGTGATAAGAGAGAAGTTCACCACTGTGGTCTTACAATGGACTGAATAGTCTAAATGAGCCTGAAATATCGGGCTGCCACTACCTAACATAACCTAAGAATCCCAATATTTCCTTGTTACTTGTACGAGTGTACTTCTTCCGCCTTAGACATTCAAACATTAAAACAGTTGGACATCATGTATGAAATTGTTCGTTGTTCTGTAGAATGTTAGCGCTTAGATTAGCTGACAATTGAATATTCTAGTTCATGAGAAACAATAAAGATAAAGAAAATCAGGCATTCTATTTTCAATGCAACACCTTGTTCTGAGTTCCGTTACATTTATATTAAGTGGTTCAGATATCAAATACATTTCAAGTAAAAGAATTTAAAATAGTAATGGAAGTCTCTCCAAATTAATTAATCACACTTCGAATAACGTTTGATCATTATTGAGGGCATATTTTTTTCCGTGTAAATTCACTTACCTCCTCATTTAGATTGTTACATAGAAGCCCTATTACCAAAATTGTACACATTGGCAACATCCATATTAATGTTTGCAATTCGGAAAGACGATTTGATCCAGGATTTGATATTGCAAGTACAAAAACATCCCATATTGTTTCCATTAGCACCATTATCGTACACATCAATATGGAAATGCCATAGACAGTGTTCACATCCTCGGAAGTTACGTAGGAGACCTCACCATATAACAGCATAATTGTCTCGACTTGTTTTATTTCAGTATCTCCCATTCCATTCTTACAGGCTAAGAAAAGTTTTTCACACGAAATTGAAATCGATTTCATTATATTGGAGACTGTTAGAACAACGGCGGTATATATGAATAAAATCACAGTGCTCATCAGACAGCAATAAATGGTCATGGCAAAGCCTATATAGAAAATTCTACTGGCGAATTGACCATGGACTTGGAGGAATACGTTTGCTGAATTCACTAAGTATAACCCAATCACAGCTATCAATATAGACAAACGAATCTTTATATACGTAGGAAATGTCAGTGTTTGGACCATGTGCCCCGAATTCCATTTTCTGCAAAAATCCAGTATTCTGAAATGACTGTGCTGATTCGAAATCAGCCAAATTCTTAATGTACTGTGCAGAGCAAATGACGCCTGTAAGGTGAGATATATGTAATAATTCGAGGTGTCATTGAAGTCTCCAATAAAGTACGCATGTTCAGTGTATAATAACATGACACAGGATCCAAGAATAAGAATTTGTATTACAGCATTATGGAGATAATATAGGAAATTGCCTTTAATATAGAAACAGTTCTCACTGTCCTCAAAATGTACTGCCATCAGACCAGAATATTTGAGAAATTTCAAATATATTTCGATATCGTCCGTCATATTTCACGACTTGTGGTCATTACGCACACTACATCTAATAGCCAATCACTAATATACTTGGGTCTAGAGGTGTGCGCGTGAGGGAGTTTTCACGCACGCTCACGCACGCTCACAAATTCAAAATGTCATTCACGCACAATCACGCACGCCTGTTTTAGAATTGCTCACACTCACGCACGCTCACGAATGAATTCGTAACATTCACGCACGATCACGCACGCCCGTTTTTGAATTGCTCACACTCACGCACGCTCACGAATGAATTCGTAACATTCACGCACGATCACGCACGCCCGTTTTGGAATTGCTCACACTCACGCACGCTCACGAATGAATTCGTAACATTCACACACGAAGGTTTTTATTGATTCACGCTCACTCACGTTCACGAACCAAAATCCTGCAAAGATAAACACTCACGATTGCAGAATAGTGACTACCGCACGCTCACGACGGGATATATCAACTCACGCACGTTCACGAACAACAAACTTATTCACGCACACTCACGATTCGAAAAAAAACTACTCACGCACGTTCACGAACAATGAAACGTACTTCCACACACTCACGATTCATAAAAAAACTATTCACGCACGCTCACGATGTAAAATGCAACTCACGCACGTTCACGACTATTATACTTACAAAACAAACGAAAAAATTTAATTCACGAATGAGTACGAACTTAAAAACTTACTCACTCTCGCTCGTGATACAAATGAGCTACCCACACAAATTCGCCAAAATATTTCTAATTAAAAATCTGAAGTTGAAAACGTACTCAATTAAAAAATTAACAGATACAATTAACATTTTAATCAAATCAAAATATAAATTCAATTAAAATTTGGATTGATTTTGGCCGAAAAACTTAATTAATTTTTAATTGAGGCAATCAATGATTTATAGTGTTATTGTTTACTTATTTTATTTTTTATTATATTATAATTACATACATTATAATTATACTATATAGAATTATTTTTTTTACATCTAAGCCAAAATTTAATGAACCAATGAAACCAATTATTTCCGAAAATTATTAATTTTTTATTTGGAAGTATGTTTATACCCTTCACCACTACTGTGGTACAGGGTATAATAAGTTTGTGCATTTGTATGTAACGCCAAGAAGGAGTAATCATAGACCAACCTTTTAGTATACGGATCGGCTTAGAATTAAATTCTGAGTCGATTTAGCGATGTCCGTCTGTCTGTCTGTCTGTCTGTCTGTCTGTCCGTCTGTCTGTCTGTTGATGTATTTTTGTGTGCAAAGTACAGCTCGCAGTTTTAGTCCGATTGTCCTAAAATTTGGTATAGGGTCCTGTTTCGGCTCAAAGACAATCCCTATTGATTTTGGAAAAAATCGGTTCAGATTTAGATATAGCTGCCATATATATTTTTCACCGATCTGGTCATAATTGGCGTGTATATCAACCGATCTTCCTCAAATTCCGTACATCCGAATATCTTATGGGTCTCGAAAAACTTGCAAAATATCAGCCAAATCGGTTCAGATTTAGATATAGCTCCCATATATAGCTTTCGCCCGATTTACACTCATTTGCCCACAGAAGCCAATATTTAACTCCGATTGAGTTGAAATTTTGCACAGGGAGTAGAATTAGCATTGTAACTATGCGTGCCAAATTTGGTTGAAATCGGTTCAGATTTGGATATATCTCCCATATATAGCTTTCGCCCGATTTACACTCATATGACCACAGAGGCCAATTTTTAACTCCCATTTAGTTGAAATTTTGCACATTGAGTAGAATTAGCATTGTAACAATGCGTGCCAAATTTGGGTGAAATCGGTTCAGATTTGGATATATCTCCCATATATAGCTTTCGCCCGATTTACACTCATATGACCACAGAGGCCAATTTTTTGCTCCGATTTAGTTGAAATTTTGCACAGGGAGTATAATTAGCATTGTAGTTATGCGTTCCAAATTTGGTTGAAATCGGTTCAGATTTAGATAAATCTCCCATATATAGCTTTCGCCCGATTTACACTCATATGACCACAGATGCCAATTTTTACCTCCGATTTAGTTGAAATTTTGCACAGGGAGTAGAATTGGCATTGGAGCTTTGCGTGCCAAATTTGGTTGAAATCGGTTCAGATTTAGATATAGCTCCCATATAAATGTTTTTCTGATTTCGACAAAAATGGTCAAAATACCAACAATTTCCTTGTAAAATCGCCACTGCTTAGTCGAAAAGTTGTAAAAATGACTCTAATTTTCCTAAACTTCTAATACATATATATCGAGCGATAAATCATAAATAAACTTTTGCAAAGATTCCTTAAAATTGCTTCAGATTTAAATGTTTCCCATATTTTTTTACTAACATTGTGTTCCACCCTAGTGCATTAGCCGACTTAAATTTTGAGTCTATAGATTTTGCAGAAGTCTATCTAGTTCGGTCCAGATCGAGTGATATTTAAATGTATGTATTTGGGACAAACCTTTATATATAGCCCCCAACACATTTGACGGATGTGATATGGTATCGAAAATTTAGATCTATAAAGTGGTGCAGGGTATAATATAGTCGGCCCCGCCCGACTTTAGACTTTCCTTACTTGTTTCAATTTAAAAATGTAAAAATGTTCAATCATTATTATACCCTTCACCACTACTGTGGTACAGGGTATAATAAGTTTGTGCATTTGTATGTAACGCCAAGAAGGAAAAGTCTGAGACCCATCGTTTAGTATACCGATCGTCTTAGAATTAAATTCTGAGTCGATTTAGCGATGTCCGTCTGTCTGTCTGTCTGTTGGTGTATTTTTGTGTGCAAAGTACAGCTCGCAGTTTTAGTCCGATTGTCCTAAAATTTGGTATAGGGTCCTGTTTCGGCTCAAAGACGATCCCTATTGATTTTGGAAAAAATCGGTTCAGATTTAGATATAGCTGCCATATATATTTTTCACCGATCTGGTCATAATTGGCGTGTATATCAACCGATCTTCCTCAAATTCCGTACATCCGAATATTTTATGAGTCTCGAAAAACTTGCCAAATATTAGCCAAATCGGTTCAGATTTAGATATAGCTCCCATATATAGCTTTCGCCCGATTTACACTTATTTTCCCACAGAGGCAAATTTTTTGCTCCGATTTAGTTGAAATTTTGCATAGGGAGTAGAATTAGCATTGTAACTATGCGTGCCAAATTTGGTTGAAATCGGTTCAGATTTAGATATAGATCCCATATATAGCTTTCGCCCGATATGAACTTATATGGCCCCAGAAGCCAGAGTTTTACCCCACTTTGCTTAACATTTTGCACAAGAAGAACGTGAGTTTCATCGTGAGCGTGAATTTTTCGTGAATGTGAGTTTCTTCGTGAGCGTGAATTTTCTCGTGAGCGTGAATGTCATCGTGAGTGTGAAGTTTTCGTGAATGTGAATTTCTTCGTGAAAGTGAATTTCTTCGTGAGCGTGAATTGTTCGTGAATGTGAATTTTTTCGTGAACGTGAATTTTGTCGTGAGCGTGATTTTGAAAAAAATTTACTCACGCACATTCACGAACAGAATTTGATGTTCACGCACGATCACGCACGACACATTTTTGTTCAGTCCCATTCACGCACATTCACGTGATTTGGTCAAAATTTCATTCACGAATCACGTGACTCGCGCGTGAATCACGCGTGTCACGAAAATTTCGTGTCACGCGCACACCTCTACTTGGGTCTACGCCGTGCGATAACAATATCTTCTTCGTCAATTAATAAATTGTCTGACACTGGGGAAACAATGTACACAAAGTAATTTCCATAATTGGTATTACTTGATGTACATTAGGGCAGATCGCATTTTATTCCAAAAAGCCAGTAAGAAAGAAACGGTGAGAGTTGGGAGATAGAGAGCTGCAAGGTTTTACTGGAGAAAGATCTCTAGAACTAGCACATAATGAAACCGTATAGCATATATTATATTCTACTTTGACTATGAATTTCGGTGGATTATTTTATACGATCTTCATCAAAGTCTTAAACTTTTTATATAAGAATGGACGCTTAAAAAAAAACAGCAAAGCAAAACTTATATATTGATACCTTGTAGAGCCCGATTTTCCAAAATGTGGCCATATACCCCTCATAAATTTATTGATTTCATTCAAATTTGTCCCAATGCACAGTGGGCGAAATGACAGGTTTTTGACGCATTAAATCAACGGAATTACCTAGAGCTCTGAAATTTTGTACACTGAGGATGCGAATAAAGTATAATAAGAAATTTGGACCGATCCGCCCACTCCCACTCCCACTTTCAAATGTAGGATGTATCTCAAGCACGGTTATCATACACCAAATTAAATATATCAGTATGTAGTAACATTAGAAACTGAAAATCTAGATTAGAACTGATGCACACTGTTACTCCATCTTGATCACTACCGTAGAGTGTATATGATTTCAGCAGTTTTAGTTCAATTCAAATTTAATTCAATTCAATCTCTTATACTCTCATTTGAGCTAAAAGTTTTGAATAGCATAATTTCTGCAACACTATGTAGAAATGGGAACATATTCGTTTAAAAAATGTCCAGATTTTGCCAACCCTGTGTTGGCGTTCGTAGAAAAAAACAAACATTTTTGCGTTCCCAGTCCAAAAATAACATTTTGTTCTTTAAACATGTTTGAAGTGATTATATGTTAGTACGGGTTGAAAGGTGGCTTGCGAGCGAAGCACTAACGCAGCTTAATTCAAATTTGAGTTAAAAAGAGATCTGAATCGATTTCGGGGAAAAAAACTTTTATTCATTAATGAGAAAGCATATCTAAGGTTTTTCCCGGACTTTTTCCATTCCCAGGAAAGCTTTTTTTTCGAATTTCCAGGGATCCCGGTCAAAGGGAACTTGAACTTGAGCTAATATCGTCATTTTCGAGGCAAAAATTGGAGAATCAGCAATTGCTATTTGTTGAGTCAAAAATCGGCAAAATTGGCAGCTCTGGTCACAATGGGCAGCCTCTTCCTATATAGTGGGATTTTTTTGTAACATTAAAACTGGTATGGGAATGGAAGAAACTTATTTCGATGTCACCATCGTAAAACGGAGTCACTATATGCACATGTTCGGTCAGAAGAATACACCATCTATATTTGAAATTAAAGTAACTATCATAACAAAAGTTGCCATTTTAATATTCCATAAACACATCCATAGGTTTAGGTTTAGGTTAGGTGGCAGCCCGATATATCAGGCTCACTTAGACTATTCAGTCCATTGTGATACCACATTGGTGAACTTCTCTCTTATCACTGAGTTCTGCCCGATTCCATGTTAAGCTCAATGACAAGGGACCTCCTTTTTATAGCCGAGTCCGAACGGCGTTCCACATTGCAGTGAAACTACTTAAAGAAGCTTTGAAACCCTCGGAAATGTCACCAGCATTACTGAGGTGGGATAATCCACCGCTGAAAAACTATTTGGTGTTCGGTCGAAGCAGGAATCGAACCCACGACCTTGTGTATGCAAGGCGGGCATGCTAACCATTGCACCACGTTGGCTCCCTAAACACATCCTTGCAATAATTACGAAAATATTTTGAAATTATTAAATTGCAAAAGTGGTTATATATATGTTTTATAAAGGTTTACTTAGTCTGCCAGTCTATTGGAATGCCGGAAGAGCAACCTTATTTTAACCAATTGTTAGGCCGTTAGAACCTGGGCTAGAACCCACGACTATATATCGGGCAAGGCAACTATTACTACTTGGTACCATATTCAAATAGGATAATGTAATTTCCAAAGTAATTGAAAAATTTTACTAAATTATTTCATTTCATAGTTTATTTTATCTAAACAAAAATGCCAAAAACAATTAAATTATATATTCTTCTCTACTTAGGCTAAATTATACCCCATTCAAATGAGACTTAAAATCTACTCAAAATTGATTTGAAGTCCCTTATTTACAAAGAAAATGACAGTTGAAAATACACTCAAAAAAAGTGAACCCTCTATTTCACTAAAGCAAACTTAACCTTATTTTAGTTCATGGAATTACTATGTTTGGAGAAAATTTCCTTTACTCTAAAAGATTAAATGAACTAAAAAAACTGGAAAAAAATTATACACAAATAAAGCATAAAGATTTACTAAATTCGTACTTCTCACAAAATAGTTTTTTATTTCTTTAAATTTGTAAATTTTACAACAAATGCGTCCATCTTGAACTTCGTATGGCACTAAAGACATTCTTGCAATTTTGAACTCCAATTTTCTTTTTCAAACTACAAAATTCTCTTAAACAAGTGAAAAAAATTAACTATGTCTAATATATTTTCTTGAATTTGTCGAAAAATATTTACTTACTTATGTGATATCGGCGTGATGTCAGCGTTTGTATTACTGTTTAGTTAAAATTTTCTTCCTGGTGGTTTCACTGTTTTTTTTTTTCAGTGTAGTTAAAGTGGATTTTGGAAGTGTAATGAGGTGATGATTTACCCAATAGAAGTAAAAGATATTAGACATTTTTCAATATATGCATCCAAGCATGTACGATCGCTTACGTTAGAACCAAATTGACTTTATGAAACTTCAATGCAACTGAAACTCATTTGTCCGAAATCTATCTGATTGGAATATTAATATATTCTTATTAGAAATGAATATATTAATTTTCCAAATACATATGATTTATTACGGCTTGGAAGCATATGCCAATATCATCAGCAACAATCTTCGATTGTGGTCGAATGAGCACACCAAAACACAACTAAACTACAATTTATCTGTCACAAAGAAACTGAAAATTGAAAATCACTAACATTACCAAAATACATACATATATGACAGACATGTATACCAACATAAACGAAAAATGCGAAAATCGAAATGCACCACTCATGAAATTTTAAAATAACTGTTATTTTTATTAGACCGACTACATAACGAAATTAATAAATTATTGAAGTAAATTTAAAACCTTACTGATACAATCAAAAATATAATTGATTCAATTTTCAATTTTGTGTTTGATTAATAAATTTCTTGATCCATTAAACATTTTAATTGATTACTTTGAAAAAATAGTGGTTATATTTTTCTGCGTCAATAGAATTGTCTCAAATTGATTGAATATAAATGTGGGATTAGATTATCAAATTCCTTCAATAAGGTTTGTTATCCTCAAACATCATATACGAATGTGCCATATCCATTATATGCAGTCTGTTAAAACTTTTCTTGTCCACAGAAAAGCGAATTTGATTTTTTGGAATGGTCCCCTTTAAATGATAAAAATCTGATGCTATCAGATGACTGGACTAGTGATACATTATTTTCAGCAATTAATGGCCCTTTTCCATTTCCGGATTCCAGAGAAATTGGTAATAAATTGAGTACGTATTCATTTAACTCGTAATTATATAGGCCGAATATTACAGCTCGTGGGGCTGGTATTGCCGACTTTATACAGCCCAGCTTAGGACCGTTGCAGCCAAATTTGGATGACATTGATTTAACATTTGTTGGTAAGTCTCCTTTGCCATATATCCGTTTATTATTCAACAATGGCATTTTTATTATATTTTAGAGTTATTACAAAATTCTCGTTTGCCACCAGTGCCTGAGGAAGGCTCTGATGAAATGATTAAAAATGTTGACTATGGATTTTCATCGATTATGGGTGAGTCCTTGAAATAAGTATGAAACTTTCTTTGTTTTACTTGGTTACCATAGGGACCGAACAAATGGACTCCGGTAACATGATGGAGGTATCCACTTCTAATGCAGTTGGTCCCATGGCAAATGTTAGCGAAGATTCTAACATGATAGAATTGAATACACCAATGAACGCCCTGCAATACACAGATCTCGAACAGCAGTTTGCGGCACGTGGCAATAATAACAATTTGTCAATGCTTTCTGTACCCGCCAACCGCACAAATCAGTCTAATCTTCAGAGTGTACCTAGTGGAGATGCAATTATGAGTAACACTTCTCAAAATCCCAACACATTGATGATGCCTCAGACAAACCGTCAACCAGCACAACAACAAATGGAATCCTATGATAATGCTGGAAGTATTAGTGGGAGAATTGGAAATTCTTTAGTTGTAATGGAGAATACAAATTCACTCACAACCAGCAGTAATATTTTGGGAAGGCAAAACAATAGTACCGGCAATGATTTCCCAGTGAAGAAGGGCCGAATATCGAAAAGTTCCCAGCGTCCGTTTAGGTATGTGATTCAATTGTGCTAAATTTTTTAACAATAAGCAGGCTTAAATTGGTTTACACACATTGAAAATGTTTTGCTAATGTTCACGTCCATGTTTTGTTTTGACATGTCAACGAGGTCATTTAGCTTATCCGGCATGTCAGACTGTTTGTGGGATAGTAGACAGAAGTCATGCGCGTACGCTAAATATTCATGATGTCTGTGCATGCCTCATGCTATCCCTATTTTCTGTTGAGGCATCTTTAGCATAGTGTTATCGAGAATTACGGCAAAAAGTAATGGCGAAGGGGGGCAGCCTTGTTTTACTGCAACGTTTGAGAAAAATGCCTCACTGATTGTTCCTTTGTGACGTACCAGTAGCTTGGCTTTTGCGAACATAGCTTTGATCACATGCGCTATTTTCATCGGAACCCCTTTGTGCACAAAGGCATCCCACACCCAGAGAAGGAATATGATCACCTCAGACATGTTTTAAGAGCAAAATGTTATTTTTGGGTGGTGACCATGTAGCAAGGTTTTCGCAACCATGTTATTTTCTCGGAAATCATGTATCTGATTTCGGCAAGCAGGTTATATTTGACGAGAAAATAACATTTTAGTGACAAACATGTTACATGGTCACCATACAAAAATAACATTTTGCTCTTGAAACATGTTTGAGGTGATCATATTCCTTCTCTGCGTGCATATTGGTCATATTTTTATAGAGTTAAAAGCTTTTTTTTAATCTTTGAAGACGATATGCACAGTACGCCATTCGATAGACTATACTATAACTTCTTCTTTTTCTTAACTCATTTTTATTAATGCGTACTATCACTATTTTGATATTTACATTAATCTGGATGTTATTTTCATATTATATATAACATGGTTCTCACCCAATGGTGAGCCCACATTTGCTTATGTATGGAGTAGAGGTGTGAGTAATAGTTTACTCACGCACACGCACACTCACGACTGAAAAATCATACTCACGCACGATATTTTTTGGTAGGACTCACGCTCATTCACGAAAAGAAAATTTGTACTCACGCACGAAAACGTCGTGACTCACGAAAAATACCGTGACTCACGAAAAATATCGTGACTCACGAATAATTTCATGATTAATTTACCTTACAGAAGTGTCTGAAAACATGAGCATTATTAAAATCGAGAGTGTTATTAAACTCTTAACATCCCAGGTGTCACTAAAATTGTAATTGAATTTTATGTTGGTGAGCAGGAATATTTTCGTGAGTGTAATTCTTTACTCATTCTACACTCACGAAGATATTATTTTCGTGACTCACGCTCACGCACGACATTTTGGTTTGTTAATCACGCTCACGCACACTCACGTTGTTGTCATGAGCGTGACTCACGACTCACGAAAATTTTCGTGAGTGACGACAATTTCGTGTCACGTACACACCTCTAGTATCGAGAAAAACAAAAATCATTTATTGATATAGTGAAGACAGGATAGAATAAATATCAAGATTATATAAGATCTTGTAGTGCTCTTCTTCGAAAGTATTTCACTTCATCCTTCTTAGGAAGCTCTATTTGATTCATGTAAACTGGGGGACAATTTCCGTGATTAAGTGTAAGTGAGTAGATTTTGATTCATCTGCTTTAATGCGCCAGCATTTTAACCACATTGACAGTGTATTCAAAAAGTTTTGCAGCAAATTACTTGAACAGTATAGTTTTTTTGGCTAAAACAGCTGTGTCGTCAGCAAATGTTCGAATAACAGCAGCCCAGTCAGAAAAAACCATCGGAAAAGCGTTGTAAAAGCGTTGTGAACGGTTGATACACGGTGGGAAAAAGCGTTGTTACAACCCCAAAATGATAACATCATTCCACGGTGTATCGATTGTATTTAACAACATTTTCAAAGTGTTATGAAAACAATATTTTATACGCTTTTCCGATGGTTTAACGAACGATTTGACAACCCCAAAATGATAACATCGTTATACGGTGTATCGATGGTTTTTACAATCATTAAAAAGCACTGAAAAACAAAATTTCATACGTCTTTCCAATTGTTTCTAGAAGATTTTGTCAAAATTTTATTTCTATAGAAAATTTTGCCAAAATGTTATTTCTATAGAAAATATTGTCAAAATGTTATTTCTGCCCGCCTTGCATACACAGGGTCTTGGGTTCCAAACCAGATTCGACCAAACACCAAAATGTTTTTTTTTTCAGCGTTGGATAATCCCAACTCGGTAATGCTGGTGACATTTCTGAGTGTTTCAAAACTTCTCTAAGTTGTTTCACTGCAATGTGTAACGCCGTTCGGACTCGGCTATAAAAAGGAGGTCCCTTGTCGTTGAGCCTAACATAGAATTGAGCAGCACTCAGTGATAAGAGAGAAGTTCCCCACTGTGGTAACACAATGGACTGAATAGTCTAAGTGAGCCTGATACATCGGGCTGCCACCTAAGATAACCTAACCTAGAATTAGATTGAATCGATTTTGCAATGTCCGTCTCCCTGTCTCACACTGGTGTATTTGGAACACGGTTGCCACAATTGGTAGAATTCTAGCAAAAATTGTAAATTTTTGACTGCTTGATAGACTTGTAGGATGTTCAATGTTTTGGTAGATTTTGCAAAATATTCCTCTCCAACTAAGAGGTAATTTATAAATAGAAATAAAATTTTCACAAAATTTTCCATAGAAGTAAAATGTTGACAAAATTGTCTATAGAAATAAAATCTTGACAAAATTTTCTATAGAAATAAAATTTGGACAAAATTTTCTATAGAGATAGGATTTTGACAAAATTTTTGTGAAAAAAAGTAATTATGTCTAACAAAATTTCTTCAATTAGTCGATAAATAAGTACTTATATTTGGGTTTTGGCGTGATGTCAGCGTTTAGTTTAGTTAAAACTTTCTACAATTGCCTCATTTGTAAAATTAACCAAAATTGTTGTTCCTAGTTGTTTCACTGTTAATGTACATATTCACTTTATATGATAAAGGAACATTATCCTATTATAAATCAATTCATATCAACAATAATACATCCATTACTCATTAAAAACCATTGGACATTGATGGAACATGCATTTTCAACGACAATTTTATGGAAAATTTACTATTTAAAAACCGTCAATTAATTTGTTTAGCAAGCGTTGTTTCAACGTTGGCTTCCAACGCTGTTACAACGCTCAATATTTATAACCATCGTAAATTTCTGACTGGGAGTTTTTGGTGTGTGGGGAAGGTCAGATGTGAATAAAAGATATAGGATTGGGCCCATTACACTACCTTGGGGGACACCAGCTCTTATACGCTTCAAGTCACTCATTTCGCCAGATTCATGAACATAAAACAGTCTATTTTCTAGGTACGATTTATTAAATTTATTGGAAGAAGTTTCTTGATTTTCTACAACAACCCATCGTGCCAAACTTTGTCAAATTCCTGCTGGGAAATATCTAAAAAAGCTGAGGTGCAATAGCTTTTGGATTCAAGAGCCGTATTGGTTGTCTCGACAAGGCGATGTATTTGTTCTATGGTTCCATGTTTTTTTCCTGAAACCAAATTGACGATTTGGAATAATATGTTCAGTTTCAATAATAGGCATTAACCTGCTAATAAAAAGTGTTTCTAGTAGCTTCGATAGTATGGGTAGTTGGCTTATTGATCGATACGACTTTACTTGATTTCAGGTTTTCCAGGTTTTTGTATCATAATTTGTGCTAATTTCCATTGTGGAGGTATAAAATTTCGAGTAGACAAGCATTAAAGATAAAAGTGATACAGTCTATAGGTGAGTACTATGTTCGAGTTTTTCACCAAAACACTAAATTAAAAGTGCAAAAATATATATGAAGACGATAACATTTTTATCAAGTCTCTTAAAATTATGGATGGAAAAGATCCAATGTATTGATTGCGATCCATTTAATATTTCGAAATTGATTGATTAAAAAAAGTAACCGTGAAAATAAGCTGGTTTTCAGCTTGAAAACTGAACATAGTACTCAGCTTATGTCTTCAGTTGGTAGTTCCTTCAGTATTTTAGGAGTGATTAAATCATAACCTGGTGCTTTAAAGACTATTGCTTGTAAAACTTCTTTTTTTGCGAATTTCTTAATAGGTAATTCAAGCTGGTGTGTTTCATTTAGGTAAGATTGGATATAATATGGTGTTTCTTCAATACTATTGGGAAAAAACACATTATATAAGTGATTCGCAAAAGTTCTGGCTTTTTCTAAGTTGTTTTTGGTCCATGTGTTGTCCGGTTTTCGGATGGGATAATTTGTTTTGTGTTGTTTTTGTATATTTCTAGTAATTTTCCATAAAGAAAAATCTGTTACCATTGTTGGACCTAGGTTATTAATTTCTTTTTGAATCTTTTTATCATTTAAAATTTTCGGTTATTGTTTAAGTTCGAAGCTTGCTTTATTCAGTTTGCGTTTATCTTCGGGTAGTTTTGTTTGTTTCCATTTTTTTCCTTTATCTTTTCCGATAGTTTCCTTAACACACAATATGACACTTTTGGAGGGTTTACAAAAATGTTCCTTGTGTGGAGTTTCATGGCGCACTTATATAAGATGCTCTACGCCTCCTGTTATGTCATTTTCTGTTCTCAGCGGTAGATTTTTGTTTATGGTATTACTAACTAAAAGTTGGCAACATTGGTCTTTTAAAGTTGTGTTTTGTTATTATCTCCGCAAAGTAAAAATATAATTAATAATATTTAATTCATTTGCCTGGCTATTGACATTAAAATATCGTTATTTAATTCAGTACAATCAATAGAACCTGAATTGAATAAAATGACATCGCGACGAAGCCTTAAAAATCGAATTTTTTGTGGTCAGTGCAAAAAAGAAGTAAAAGAAAATGATAATAGCATAGAGTGTGATAAATGCACCGAACAGTATCATGCTCGGTGTACTGCTTTGACCAAAAGTCAATTTGATTACTTTTGTAAAAATGACAACGAAGAATATGTTTGCCATGTATGTGAAAACACAAACAACACATCGAATAACATAGCGAATAACAACACTTCGTTTGAAGCTCAATTGGATGTCATCAACATGAGGTTAAAAAAACTTGATCAACTGGATAATTTGACTGATGCTATGAATTTTATGTCTAGTAAATTTGATGAAGTTTTGAAAGGAGTAGCTGAGAACAAGAAGAAATTGGAGGTAATGCAGAAAGAGAACAAGGCATTGAAAGGAAAAGTGAGCGAGCTGCAAGAATCAATACGGTTTTTAAATGATCAGAGAGTAAAGTACGATTGTGTTATAACTGGTATACAAACAGCTGATGATGTCTCAGCTGAGGCTGCGGTATTGAAGTTGGCGAGCGATGTTGGTGTTGATGTGTGTAAAGAGAGCATTGGTGATGCCTACTATTTGAAAAATAAAAGCGCTAAAAATGATAAAAAGTCCATTGTAGTAAAGTTTAATTCAAAAAAATCAAAGGAAAAGCTTATGATGATTAAAAGTAAATTGAACGAGAAGGATGACACTAAGAAAATATTTGTACACGATTATCTAAGCAAGGAGACAATGACACTTTTGAATTATGCAAAGACTTTAAAAAATGTTGGTTATCGTGCAGTTTATGCTAAAGATGGCAGAGTTTTTGTTAAGATGACTGAATTATCGAAACCGAGACTAGTAAAAAACATGGAAGAAGTAGATAATCTATTGTTGCAAGCATCAGTTCATCAAAACAAAAGGCAATCAAAACAGCTCATACCAGTTGAAGCAGATGAATCAGATGATAATTCCTATGTATCTCCAACGTAAATATGTTATATTTTATTATATAATGTATTAATTAGTATGTACTATTATTATTACTAAAAAAATATTTCTATAATGAATAATAATCAATACATGAATTCTTTTCAATTATTTAAAAACATTTTTGCTAATTTGAAATCCAATGATTTCCATTTGTTATCTGTAAATATCAGAAGCATGTCATCAATTTCAAAATTTAACAAATTTAAAAATTTGCTTTCGGAATTGCCAAAGCTACCACTTCTTATTGCAGTTCAAGAAACATGGTTTCATAAAGATATTGTCCAAATATATGATATACCTGGCTATAAACCAGTTCATTGTTGTCGATTTGACTCTTATGGTGGGACGTCAATTTATGTTCGAAATTTGTATTCATTTAGTGTGGAGGAAATTCGAAGCGAGAATTTTATAGTTTCTATTGCAATGAAGTTTAATGATATAAAGGTTAATGGAAGACCCTTAATATTCATATCTTTTTATAAGTCCCCAAGGTGTACCACGAGCAATTTTCTGTCGTTTCTAGAGATTATGTTAGAGAGATATGGCAGGTATCCGTGTGTAATTGTTGGTGATGCCAATATTGATATTCTAGAGCCTAACATATCTGCGGAGCTATTGAATCTTTTGATGAATTTTGACTATAAGAACTGTCATGATCTTGTTACTAGGCCACAAAGTAAATCATCAATTGATCACGTGTACAGCAACATTTATAAACCTTTTTTTATAGACTCAATTGAGTGTGAACTATCCGATCACAATATAATTTCTTGTAGGATAGCCTTCGGGGTTAAGAGTTGTGAAGTTGTGAGTGATAGTTATATGGTTTGTGATTATGAGAAGTTGAACAATGTCCTAATAGATAAAATTCGGGATTTACAATACACAGGTGATCCTTCAATTGATACTTCTTGTTTAACAGCTTGTTTGGACGAAGCGATTAACATTTCAACTGTGAATAAAACGAAGATTTATGATTTGAGGAGCAGCATAGCTCCATGGGTCAATGGAAATCTTAAGAAACTTCTGGCGTACAAAGATCGTCTTTTGAAGCTTCGTAGGAAGAATCCGCATTCAAATATAAACTTATATTTGAAGAGCATCAGTAGAGTGATTAAAATTGCTTATAAAAATTCAATGAACAACTATTATGCTGATACTTTAACGAATTTGAGGAATGATCCTAAAAAGTCATGGGGCTTCTTGAACAGATCACTTGGAAGAGTTAAGGATAGAGAGATATGTATAAATGACAGGTATGGAAAAGTAGTTAAATGTGATAAACTTAAGAGTGAAACTTTGAATAATTATTTTGTGGATTCAATTCGGAGGGTGAAGTCAAGAATTGACGAGCACCCGAATGATGATATTAATGGCTTAGGAACATTGGGTACATATAACACACGTTTTCGTATTAGTTACACGTCTAATGAGGAAATAGAGGACATTATTAGTAACTTATTACCTTCTAAGAGTTGTGGGCATGATGGGATATATCCGAAGACGCTGTTATCTTGTGCTACTATAATAACTCCATATTTAGTGAGGATTTTTAATGACATGGTGAGAACCTCAATATATCCACAAATCCTTAAAGTACATAAAGTGGTACCAATACCTAAAAAAAGTGACGCTGCTGCGTTAGAAGATTTCCGACCCATTTCAATTCTGCCAGTTATTGACACTGTTTTCGAGCGTGTAATACATAGTCAACTGTATAGGTATTTTATGGATAATCATTTATTGAATGATTACCAATATGGCTTTCGGAAAGCATGTGGGACGGAGGAGGCTGTTATAAATGTGCATACCAGTATTTGCAAGGGATTAGATGAGGGTCATCGGGTGGTTATTGGGGTATTTTATGATTTATCGAAAGCCTTTGATCTTGTCGATCACAATATTTTGATAAGGAAACTCGAATCTTATGGAATTTGTGGTAATGGACTGATGCTATTGAAAAATTATTTAACTAACAGGAAACAGTTTGTACAGCTGAAAGGGCAGAAAAGTTCACTGAGAGATGTCAGGTATGGAGTACCTCAAGGTAGTGTTTTAGGGCCGCTACTGTTTTCTATTTATATAAACGATTTGAGGGATCTAACATTGGATGGGAGGATATTTATTTACGCGGATGACATTTGTCTTATTTATCCCTATAAAAATGAAACAGCGGTAAAGCTTCATATAGAAAGAGATGCGTCATTGATTTTAGAGTTTATTCGCCTTAATAAGCTCTATCTGAACTCCGACAAGACTCAACTTATCAGATTTAAACCTCGTTTTAAATTCAGCAATCGATTTAGTATTCATATTGATGGAAGTGAGATACAGGAAGTTCACACCGTACGATATTTAGGTTTACATTTACAAGGGAACCTTTCGTGGGATAGTCATATACATTACCTTAAATCTAAAATATCACCAGCACTTGGATTACTATACAAGTTTCAACACAGGTTCGATATGAAAACTAAACTCTTAATTTTTCAGGCCTTGATTCAAAGTCATTATAGTTACTTGCCTATAATTTATGGTTGGAAAAAATCAGCTGAGTTGAAATCTCTTCAACGGCTTCAGAATAAAGCTCTGAAAATCGTAGCAAATTTGAGAATTTCTCATTCCACTTTGGACTTATATCAGGAATTTTTCCCCACAATTTTGCCTATATATGGAATTCATAAACTTCAATCAATGATCTATATTTATAAAAGCTTACATAATATCGGACATCACACCATACACTTTGTGAGAAATCAGCTATCGGTAAATACCCGTAATAGAAATAATTTAAAAATAGCTTATTGTCAATCTGAAACCACAAAACAACGTATTGATCATGTAGGTACGCAGCAATATAATTTGCTGCCCCCATATATTAAAGAAATTGAACATCTATCTTTGTACAAAATTACTTTGAAGAAATATTTACTAGAACGAATTGAAGAGCTTCTGGTATAATGTAAATGGAGATAAAATATTATTAATTATTGTATTTATATAAAATGGAATTTAAATAATATTATGTATATCTTTATTAAATTGTTAATATATACTTTATGAACAGTCTCTAAAATGCCTAATGGCGCAGAGACGAAATGTATTAATGTTTTGTAATTTGCACAATAAAGATACAAAAAAAAAAAAAAAAAAAAAAAAAACTAGGTAGCGAAAATTATCCCAATTTGTTTTCTTATTGTTAAGTTTGCATTTCTGATACTCTTTGTGCTACTGAGAATGCAAGATAACTTCTGAGCGGTCTAAAACTAGCCTGATCCTTGTTTTTCTATAGATTGGTAGGTATTTGGGTCAGAAACTAAATTTGAATAGTCATATTAGTACGATGGTAAAATGACCTTTGGCGTCGAGAGTTCTATAAAGCACTGGGCGAAGGGGTTCTCGGATTCTTACATTAGCATTTGACTTTTTACCATTCATGCCATACCAATTCTGGAATATGGGATCCTCAGTATGAGATATATAATTTTCAATTTATTGTTATTCCACCATTTAATTATGCGGTGTATCGTTTTTGAGCAAATAATAGCAAAACAATATTACAAAAAAAAAAAAAAAAAACAACTCAAAAAAACTGAAAAGGTGCAAAAGAATTGAAAACAAAGTAACTGCAAAGAAAATCCACATATTTATTTCATGTAGATTTACATGATTGCTGATTATAGAGAACGGCTGCGATCTACCGAAACCGACCAGTGTATTTACCAATATTTGAAATCTTAAAACGCCAATTGGTAAAATGAATTTCAACCACTCGAAAACAACATAATAAAACAATCACTAAAATTGGTTACCTCATATCTCAGCAGTTTGGTATTCTCTTCTTTGGTACTCCTCAATTCTATTAAGCTATAATATTAATAATTATAGAATATAATATAATAATATAGAATATAGATGATCAATCGGTGTCAAAAGATGTTTGACAGTTCCGAAGATTAAAAATAAACGAAGAAAATAAGAGCACGCTTACATTCTCTTTCGTTTTCCTTTTTGTAGTTTGCCAAAATTAGAATGTTTACGACGCACCAGAGGATTTATAAATAAATTAATATGTTAAAAGTTCATATTTGAACAAAAAATTGTAACCAAAACCGTGAAAATACGAAATTTAACTTCGAGCAGCATTGCTCTTTACGAACAACACAAAAGCAAATGCCGGAAAATTAATGTTTGGGACTGGCCCTTTACGAAAAAATCAAAACGAAATATCAGAAAATTATTTTTTGAAACTGACACATTTTTTCTCAGAGAGAAATGGATCATCTATATATAATCTATGATGCCAACTGCTGGTAGTTGTTGTTGTTGAGTGCAATCACACTTAAGTGTATGTATACTACCACACTCGTTTTTTGTTTACCGAGCATTGCTACGATGCCGATTGGTTTAACACCGCAAAACACTGCAAACGAACATGGGTATATACTGGTGGTGTTTTCTTACATTTGTATGAATGTAAGAGATCGCACGGTAATTGGTATCTTACTCGCTGCCACCGACATTTTGTGGGCAAGAAAGCCACCGATTGCAGTTCTCTGGTACACACATAACTGACCAAATTCGAAAAGCACAGTAAAATGATGGAAATTTTCTGCTGTTTGTTCGACCAAAGTTTTGAGTTACATTTAAGAATCACCTCTCATTTTTTCTTTCAGGCGCGAACCACATAACTATGACAAAGCTCAGCCAACTTCACATCAGACTAGCATCTATCAACAAATGTTGGCTGAACATCAAAAAATGTTGTCTAGTATGTCCAATAATAATCTACAGTTACAAGCTTCAGTGTACCAAACAGCCTCTCAACAACCCCTTCAAACTTCTACCAACACTTTCACGCAGTCGCCCCAGCATTACAATACGAATTTATTGAATACTTCTACGAATTTCGCCACATCGACTGAAAGCGTCTCTAGCGGTTTGATAGCGAGTGGTTCCATGAATTCAAATTCTACAATTAATACGGGATCTTTTGGTATGGAAACTCAATCGTCAAGCATTAAAGTCGAAGTGCCTCCTACAGATATTCGTAGTATGTATAATTTAGCCCAGAACTCTGAAGGCTTTATTGGAAGCAACCAGTATAAACCTTATACTCATATTGGGAACTTTAAGAAATCTGCATCAACTGGTACATACATAAATGTGCGAGGATCGGGGATTAACAATAGTCAGATTTTTGTGCAGCAGCAATCGGATATTCCTGGTAATGCGCCTGGGGCAACATTACACGCACAATCATTGCCACCAACTTTTGGTGTACATTTGCCTTCCCTAACCAATGCAATGCAAACATCATCTGCAATGCAACAACAACAGCAATCTAGTCAACGTATACTACCTCCTCAACTTAACGTGACCCAACAGCAGAGTAGTCTTCAAAATATTTTGTCCAACCAGCAGCATCATCAGATAATACAATCGTCTGTTCCAGCCAACACCATAGTACCGAAAGAAATTTATCGATCAAACAGTTTACCTTTAAATGTCACATTGCAAAAGTTAGATCCTCGCTTAACACAACATGAGGGAAATTTTGCCGTGCCTAAAAGTCATATGTCCAAAGCGGGTAAGACCCGCTCTAGGAGTAATTCAATACACCAACATATGATCCAATCGCCGTCATCTTCGACGCCAGGTTCAAATGTACTTGGCGTTACCACTAGTGGATCGGGTGGGATAGGCGCGAATGCCGGCTATCTTGGTCTCAACTTTAACACTCAATTGCAAAGTGCTACCAGTGACCCTATGTTAAATACCACATTGGCGCAACTTCTGACCACAAGTAAGTAGCAGTAAATTTACTAAAGATATTTGCGTGGCTAAAAACATGAATGACGTGGGCTTACGAAGGACCATTTATTTTTACTAATTTGGCAATCAAACTATTTAGCTTCATCATGATTTCCTGTCGTGTTTTGAATTATAATCTAACTGCTCTAATGTTGCTAAATGGTATTCTCAATAATTTATAGATTCCCGTATGTCAACATTAGGAAAGCAACAGAGTGTTTCCACAAGTGCCATATCGACCGTACCGACCAACGTAAATCAGCCTGCGTTGTCATTGCCTACAAACCAACAAATTAACGTACAAAACCATGTTAACACCACAAATGGACCGAAGAAAACTGTATGTGTTTCATCAGCTCAACAGCCGATGCATTCTCCTCCATCACCGTTGGGAGTAGTCAGTAGTGCCACGGCAATAATTCAACAGCAACCGAATAGTCAACTCGTTCAACAGCAAATACAACAATTACAAACTGTACATAAATCACCAAAGAAATCCACTTCATTGCCTACACCGATAGTAGCATCGATGCTTAGTAGTCCACCAACCACTAAAGTAAGTTAGAAGAAAGTGAGAAATTGTTAAACAAAGTCAGATCAACTGTTTTAATAATTGCTAAATTCTTTTATTGCGATAGGTCTTAAGCTTTCCCCTAACAGCCGGTACCCACAACAGTTGTTCAACCAATCTTAGCCGATCACCAGAATCGTTTCACGATCAAGATTCTCCTCTATCACCAACGCACAGTTTGAAATATCCTCGTGATAGCCAACGGCGAGCCGGGCATATTCATGCCGAACAAAAACGACGGTACAACATAAAAAATGGATTTGATCAATTGCACGATCTAATACCACAACTACAACAGAATAATGCTAAGGTTATTAGAGCATGCAGCTCATTGATTGATATTGTTTTACCTCAAATGAACAACATTTTATTTCACAGTTAAGTAAGGCTGCTATGCTTCAGAAAGGAGCTGAACATATCAAACATTTACGTAATGAACGTAATACCCTAAAGGAACGTATGGATGCCCTGCGTATGGAGCGTGATGCCTTGAATAATTCATTAACGTGAGTATACACCGAAAAAGTAGACTGCTCTCTCGATTTGTACTTAAGTTTTTCCCCTTTGGACAGGCATCTTCATTCAATTTTACCAGCAAATGGAGCACCCGTTACCAGGCAAGGAACAG
This sequence comes from Haematobia irritans, assembly GCF_050003625.1. Taxonomy (NCBI): domain Eukaryota; kingdom Metazoa; phylum Arthropoda; class Insecta; order Diptera; family Muscidae; genus Haematobia; species Haematobia irritans. The sequence continues at coordinate 81,334,460 of NC_134398.1, forward strand.
AACATGTCAGACAATTGTTTGAACAATATGTACGAACTCGAACACAGGAAAATTGGAAATTTTGGATTGTAAGTACAACAATAAAATTTTGGAAAAACCAATATTTATACCCTATATTGATACTTACACACATACATACATACAAGTTTGAATTATCACCAATGAATTTTACATGGGCTTGTGGTAGAGAAGTACTTCGTTTTCGGATTCTTTGCATTCTTTTGGATGTTATGCTTTGGAAGTTCATTTGGATGAATAAATACAAAAAAAACTGAAAATTCTCTTATTTAAGTTTTACAATTTGAAAATTTTTTACTCCGACGGGAAGTTAAACCTGATGTTGGTGCCATAATAGAAATTCTTAGCTAACTCAGTTACTTATGCAACTGAACATAATACTACAAAACGTCAATCCAAACAGCTGTGATATGAACGTAATATATAACACCAAGGGCTTCACAAAATAACGCCCCAATGAATGAAAGGTCCAAAGAGAAAATGAAACATGACCACAAATGTTTATACACCCATCAAAAATTAGGTAACCACATATTATTACAATTTGCATTACCAGTAGTAAAAGTGTCATTACACGTTGCATTATATTGCGGTGAGTTATGATGACTAACATATCGATGCCCTCATTCCAGAGTACGCTAAGTCGACTTAGCATGTTTTGATGGAGTTCACTGTTTTTTATACGGATTGATATGAATCGCATACTGTAAAAATTCCCAATTTATTGGACATTTCTATCAAAAGTTATGGTTAATATTGTACTTAGCCTTAGACACAGACACAGGTTTTAAAAAAAAAAGTTCAATCCAAAAAGGGCAAAAAGCTTTGTTCGGTCTAAAGTGGTCTAAGTCATTTTTAGCCATGTTCTATTATCACTATTTTGAGTTCGTACATACTAAACAAAATCTCATTTTAACAGTATTCCAATTGTATTTTTAAGGTTCCAAAAATAGACCGATATAAGTATTCTATTTTGCCATATGTCTTTATATGCCCAAAAGAACTCTAATTTTAAATGTTGATATGACTCGACGACAAACCTCAGCATTTTTGGGATGTAAAGAACTCTACATTTTAATTTCAGATCAATAAATTAAAATACGACACAAGACTCTTTAGAGACCACATCAAAATATGGGTAGATAACAACAGAATATGTATTTATAAAAACACAAAATTTCAAAAAATAATTATGCTTCCAGAAGTTTTAGAAGCAAAATCCTGGTATTGGTCTATATAAGCATTTTATAAAAAATAAATTTACATACAAAAGCAAAATAATAATAAAATCAAAATGTCGGACTAATCAGATAGAATGTTTAGATGTTAAAAAATGTAATGTGTCGGATATATAAAACAAACATAAACTGCCAAAAATTAGGTCGGGCGAACTTTTAAATAACAACTACCATACAACATATGACAGGAATAGCTGGGCAGTTACGAATATTGTTTCTATAGAAATAAAATGGTGAAACATCGATTTATAAATGGTCTATCAGTTATGGACATTACAGGCCATTAATTTAATGTAAAGAATTTCGAGTGGCTTTGATGAGACAAACTTCCTCCCAAAAGACCGGCAGTGGTTTAATTTAAAATTACAGCTTCCAAAGACATCGGGTGTATATTTCTCAAGTAATTATGTAGGGATATCTCAAAATCTGGGCCGACGGTTGAGTTTAAACGTGTTGCTGTATCACAAAATTGTCCGATATGACCTATCTTCGAACTCGACATGCCTGCCAAAAATTCAGAACGTTAGGTTCTACTGTTATATTGCCTTAAAATTGTACCTTTATCATGAGTATATAGGGTCAAAAATTGATATTTTAATACGTTAAAAATTGACAATGCAATTGACCAATGCAGCCCATATTCTAGTCAAACCTAATTTTTACATCACCGTGAAATTTCACCCGTATAAATACACTTTGAATGGCCTGTAATCCAGTACTTCGTTGTTTGATTGTCACCCCTAATGGAATCTAATTTGTCGAAATATTTCTTTAGTTAGAAAGATATGAAGGGTTTTTTCAAATTTTGTTTCGCCGGAGTCGAGCAAAATTTCTACGACTCCGACTCCAACAAAATCTTCCAAGACTCCGACTCCGGTTCCGACTCCACAGCCCTGACACAGATAGTAAATATTGTCTGAAAATTAACACTACTTCTGTGTATTACATTTTTAAATGCTATTTCCATAATTATTGTGTGTTCTTGTTTTGTTTTAATTTAAATCTTAAAACGGCGAATTTTTCAGCTTGGCCTTATATTGGAGCCTTTATTGTCATCATATACATCAACGGTCTCTAGTGCTAGTTTAGATGAATTGAGACGCACCGCCTTCCTATGGGTTGATCAGCATTGTTCTCTCGTCGATCTAAGGCCAGGTGAGTGCCCAATATAATGTAATAACTCCTCATATGGTCTTATTCAAAAATATTTCTCTCCCCATAGCTGTGTCAAATAAATTAAAATATCTATCAATGAAAACGGATATTTTGTCCGATCCGCCATCAACATTGCGCGATGAAGTGGTTAAAGCTGTGAACAATACAGGTGGACAACATCCGAATTTGCATGGATCATAGGAACAATACAAATATACATAAATCGATGTATATACAAACATGTACATGTTGATGTTAACAATTTATTATTTCTTATTAAGTTTTTATTTTAAAATATTTTTGCTTTCTTCTTCCTTCGATGATTTGTTTAATTTTTTAATTGGTAGTATATTGTGCATAGAATAGTAAAGAACTACAAGTTATAAGTTTTGAAACTTGTTCGCTTGATGAACTATTTTTTTTTATTTTCGAATTTCCAAATATTTTCTTATTTTGTAATTGTTATTTCATACACGTACCCACACACCAATATATATGTAATGTACAAATTGTTTATTTTTGCAATAAATTAAGAATGGGAGTTAAAAAGAAACCATAAACAAATCATGTGCCTAAAGTGTAGAATTAGTTAATCAATTTAAAAAAGAATAATAAAAATAAAAAAGAAATAATTATTGATTATTTGTTGATGAATGAATGGATATTGGTGCGTCGAAGGCTGGTGTTTTATGTTTTGTAGATGTTTGGGTGGTTTTGAAAAAAATATGATGTTTGATCTTATAGAAATGATATGAAATTTGGCATATTGAAGCGAAATAATTCCAATGAGCGCCAAGTCAATGACACTTTGAATGATATGAACTAAGGAGGTATGCCCATGATTGGTGAAAACAGTTGTAACCCTGCCAGGAATTCGAACTGAACGGACGTGTTTTCTAATAGCGGAGTATTTCATCGTAATAAGTACTTATTACGAATTTCACGTGTGGTGGAAATAATAAACCACCATGCAGTGAAATTCAAAGTCATACACTGGGTTGCTAACTTCAGGGCCCAGTGGACGGGTAACGACTGAAGTTATAAATTTGGGCAGCGACCAAGAGTCAGGTCCAAATAGTCGACCTGTAGACGGGTCGACTGGCGGTGGCACTTTGGCAAGTCGAACCTTTTCTAAGGTGACGACATCAAAAGGAGGCAATCCCTCTCGAAAGAGATTCAGGGAATGAAGAAATGCGTTGTTTATCCTAAAGAAATTAGGATCAGTCGACCCAAGCACGTTGTCGGCTAAGCAAAGCGATTCCTTAAAATGGGCTCAATGAATTCTTGAGACTGGAAAAAGGGAACGATCACCGGATGAGCTGCCATCCTCTAAACGGGATCAAAGATCGTTTGCCTCAGTTGCAAAAGACAGCCTTGTGATGTCTATCATTAATAAAAGAGCATTGGACGGTATGATTCCAAGGCAAAAATAGTGGGAAATGCGATGTCTGGTGTCTACTCAGAGGTGCGAAAAAAGTTTCCCGGACAAAGTCCTCGACAACAAGATGCTGGATGGTATCAAGGGCGATATAAGTTAATATATTTTGCGGACCAGAGGTCTATGGATTGCTTTAAAGCTGCATTGATTCTAATTGGTGAAGTTTGGGAAGGAGCCGCTTTGGAGTTAGTCGATAAAAAAGACATACCGGCTAAACCTAGAGCACATGCATGGATACCGGCAAACCATCCTGATCCTGAGTCATTGATTGATTGATTTTTTCATTGATTGATTGATTGTTTTATTTATGACATGTACAACAAGAATATTAGATTCTTATAATTACAGTTACATGTTACAATTATCCATTTAATATAAAATAATAACATTATAATACCTAAGAATAAAAGTTTTGGTAAATTTACATTTGATATTGTGAATCCATGAAGAAAAAAATTTAACATATGTATATAAAAATGGAAAAGACAAAAAAAATTGAAAGAAATTATATTAAAACAAGAAAAAAAATAAAATTAAAACAAAAAACTATACGATTCAAATTGAATTGATATAAAAATTACACTATTGTAAATAAAATTGAAAGGTGTAAGAAATAGGGTAAAACAAAAAAAAAATAACCATAAATAGAAAAAAAAAATAAACCACTAAAAAATGAACAAATATGAAAAAACGAGAAATTATTAATCAAAAATGAAATAAAAAAGTAAATAAATGTAGCATTCAATAGAAATTTATCCTCTGCTGTAAGCGAAAATTATCAAATAATATCTTTTTAAATTGCAAAATGTCACTTGTTGTTTGAATATTATGTGGAAGTGTATTCCAGAGACGTATGGATGATATGAAAAATTGCCAATCAGAGACCAATGTACGATGCACCAGTGGTATAAGTGTTCTTCCCCTGTTAGAACGAGCAAATCTAAGTCTATCGAACAGGTATGCCGGAACTTCCGAGTGTATTATCTTGTGTAGAAATAAAAGGCCCCTAATTGCCATTAGTTCATCAAGCGAAACTCCATATATAGTGCGAGAGAATTGTGTGACAGAGTCGCGTCGTCTCAATCCATAGACATAACGCGTAACGTTATTAAAAAATACATTCAATCTGCGCCTACTAACCGAATCGCAGCTTGCAAAAAGTTCAACGCCATATAAAATCCCCGGTATCACATAACATTTCGCCAAGAGACACCTTACCCTAAGAGGAGTGTAACAATGAGTCGACCAAAGTGTCCTCAGCTTCGAATAACCCTGTCCGATTGCAGCACTTATGTGATTGGACCAGGTGAGGGTGTTATTAAAAACAATGCCAAGATTCCTAGCAGTCGTAACATTTAAAATGCGTTCATTATTGATCCTAACATCCAAAGAAGGTATTGAACTAGAAAGCCTCCTACCAATCGCGATGTATTTCGATTTCGAAGGATTGAGGCAAAGCCCGTTCGCCGTCGCCCAAGTGTATATTTGAGATAAGTCAAAGTTCAGTTTGCAAATACAATCATCTAGTTCCGCAACTGGGCTCGAAATATACAACTGGGCGTCATCCGCATACAAGTGTACCCTACTGAACGAAAGTTTGCACGGTAAATCATTGGTGTACATGGAGAAAAGTAGTGGACCCAAAATTGACCCCTGTGGAACCCCTTTATTTATGGACAAAACTTCTGAAACCATCCCATTACTACAGACAGATTGCGTTCTATTACATAAATAAGACCAAATAAACCGTGTCGCACAAGACGAAAACTTAAAAATATTCAGAAGTTTGGCGCAAAGAAGTTTGTGATCAATTGAGTCAAATGCTTTAGAGTGATCAAGCAACACCAGGATCGTCACCTCATTTTTCTCCATGTTACATCTAATGTCCTCTGAGACATCAGTCAAGGCAGTTATGCAACTATGATTGGGTCGGAACCCAGATTGCTACTCAAAGAGCAATGAATTGTCAGAGAGATAATCAGATACCTGCATATACATAATCTTTTCAAGTACTTTGAAAAGAAAACTTAAGATAGATATCGGCCTATATTCGTTGCAATTCTTCGGTAATGGGATGATCTTGCTATGTTTCCATGCTGTAGGAAATGAACCCGTATAAATAATCCTGTTAAACAAGTTTGTTATATATGGTAATAAGATCGGTAATAATATTTTCAGAAACCGGGGGTCAATGCCATCGTAGCCCATAGCATTCGATTTCACAAGGGTGAAACTATGCACAACATCGCCTGAATCAATACATGAAAATTCAAATCCGCTATCATTCGCACCAAAATCCAATGTGTCAATGTCAAAATCATAAAAATCGTGCCCGATCGGAACGTTCGGAATGTCAATAAATTTACGATTAAGTTCATCGACGTCAACAAGGTCATCGCTACCTGAGTCCTTGCCTAATCCAATCTCCCGTATTTTCCTCCATCTATGTTTCGATCCCAGAGCCGAGGAGAATCTGTCATAAAAATAACGTGTCTTAGCGCGTCTTATCACGACATTCGCTCGTTACCTAAGCACACGAAATTCCTCCCGCAAAGAAGACGTTCTAAACCGTTTCCATCTTGAAAAGGCTAAGTCTCGTTCCCTTATAGCTATCCGGGCCTCATCGTTGAACCATGGCTTTGAATTCGAAGAGACCCTCTTTGTCTTCAAAGGCAATAACGTGTCCTGAAGACATTTGACATTATCCTGTAGAAAAAAGAGTTGGTCATCCACGGATACCATACCGTTCATTAGATCCCAATTTACACACGAAGCCAATGCTTCCAAATGGACATAATTAATATTCCTAAAATCCCTAAAGGTATACGTTGTCTGTTTCCTACGAACTTGAAAGCGATATGACATAAAAATCAAATCGTGCTTCGAAAAACACGATGCAGAAATCTGATCGTACAACAAAACCTTGGTTGGCTCACTAACGAAAAATATCTATGAGTGAGCTGTTAGTATCGGTATAGTGAGTAGGATTGGATGAGTTCGTTGGTACTAGTCCCAAAGTCAACATAGGTGCCGTGATGTTACTATCGACTATAATATTAGAGTTAAAATCGCCAGAGATTACAACATCATTATAAGGAATTAATATACTATCCAGCATATCAAAGAAAAACGTCATATCAATGGAGTTGTTAGGTCTATAAACACAACCAATCAGAATCCTGCTCAAGGAGGAAATTTCCACAAAAACATATTCAATTGGCTGCCCATCGCCAGATTTCATACACAAATTGCACCGTAGGTAATCCCTGACATGCAGTGGAGCGGATTACTAAGGCCTTCAACATCTCACTGAAAGCTGCATGCCCTAGAGGGAAGCCAAGGGGGAAAAATCGACCACCATGGTGGTCTACGGAATTAAGTAATATGAGCAAATCCTGCAGGAAGCTCTTTAACAAAGCAAAGTCCACTAGAGCCCCTGAGGATTGGGACGCTTACAAGAAGAATCTGAGAGGATACAAGCAAGAACTGACAAATGCTCAGCATAACTCTTGGAATGATTACTGCAGCAGTATTGAGAATACGTCAGAGGCTTCCAGACTACGGAAGGTTCTAGCATCCACCAACTCCGCTCCAGGTTTCATTAAAACATCGGAGGGCAATTGGACAACGTCCAGTGAGGAGACGCTGGAGGTACTATTGGACACACATTTTCCTGGAAATCAGACGGTTGAACCAGGTTCTGGCGGTGCCACAGTGGCTCAGCGGTCGTTTCCTATCGAGGAAATTGTATCGGAATCTAGAATAAAATGGACTTTAAATAGCTTTGGAGCATTCAAATCCCCCGGACCTGATGGAATTACTCCGGCGAAGTTACAAGCAGTGGCTGAAAGAATTATCCCCTGGTTGACGGTGATATATAAAGTGGAGAGAAACAAAAGTCGTCTTCATACCTAAAGCGGGAAAAGTCTCTCACTCGAGTGCGAAGTATTTCCGACCAATCAGGTTATCCTCATTCGTACTTAAGACCCTGGAGAGGATGATAGACATGTATCTTAGAACTAGCGTGGATTCAACTTTGCTCTCGAAACGACAGCATGCATACTCGAAGGGCAGGTCTACTGAGACCGCATTGCATGAACTAGTCAGCTTTATTGAAAGCTCACTATTTGTCAAAGAATACACAATCGTGGCGTTTCCAGACATCGAAGGGGCGTTCAATAATGTCCATCCGAGCTCGATATTAAATGGACTGACAACTCTGAATGTTGGTTAGGCTGTTAGACGAACTTCTAATAAAGAGACGTATTTCAGCCACACTAGGACAAGCAAACATACTGCTACGTTTTTATATTTAGGCGCTTTTAATTACCCGACAATTAAAACACAGTTCTTTTAAATAACGACAATCTACAATTTATTTACTATGACTTCACACTTTACAATTCGTTCACACTGAAGTTATTCGTTTGACGCTTTAATTAAGACTGACTCGTTAGCAGCATGCGAGCGCTTTTATATATGACGGTGTGGCAATACGAGAACATTCTGGTAGCACTACAATATTCTGGCAACGCCAGAACATTCTTTAACAATGCTAGAAGGATCTACGACCATTAAGTTGTTCGTCTGGTGGCTACCAAACACATACACACTCACATAGATATATGCTCGCATTACTACAACAACAATGACAATAGACAATGAGATGAAATGAGAATGCAGAATAACAAAGCAAAGGGGTTGCTATTCTATGAGAGAGTAAGAACTAACATTTCGATAAGCAAACAAAAGAACATAAAAGAAATTCAGGAAAATACTAGAAAATGAATAGATGATTCCAACAAGTGATAGCGAAATTGTATCGTTACAATTTGAAATTTTAAATTAACGGAAACTAATTTAAATAAGCATATATCTATAATTATCAAATTCGTAACACTGCCTCCCGCTTAAGCCTGTTCGTCCCGAACAGGCACAGAGCCTGTTCCGTAAGGAGCCAATCGTTCCAGATGTACAACTTTCATCTTTGATCTAGGGCTGTCGTCCTTCTGAATCCGGTATACAACATCATTGATCTTCTTGATGACTTTGTATGGGCCTTCCCACTGTGTTTGCAGTTTGGGACACAGTCCTTTCTTTCGTTGCGGGTTAAATAGCAGAACCAATTCTTCTTCTTGGAAGCCCTCAGTATTTACAGCGCGATCGTATCTCGCCTTCATTCTGTTGCTGACCATTTTTATTTTGTTGCGCACTGATTCGTGAACTTCTCCGAAAGTGTTTGGGAAGTCGTTTCTGTTTTCTTCCATGGCGAGCTCATAAGGTTTAGCGCCGAATATCAGATCTCCAGGCAACTTTAACTCAGTTCCGAATAGAACATTGGCCGGTGTTCGAGAGGTGGAATCATGAATGGCAGATCTATAGGACAGCAAAAACTTTGGTATATGCTCGTCCCAGTCCCTCTGGCCGTTGTCCACCACTTTTCGAAGATGTTCCTCCAGGGTGCGATTAAACCTTTCTACCATGCCATCGGATTGTGGATGTAATGGCGTAGTCCTCGTTTTCTTGATACCAAGGGATTCACACATCTCTTTGAATATGGCCGATTCAAAATTTCTTCCCTGGTCTGAGTGAATCTCGGACGGCACACCGTAGCGACATATCCAGTTTTTGTTGACCACATCCACAATCGTTTTTGCCTCTTGGTTTGGAATTGCATACACCTCCGGCCATTTGCTGAAGTAATCCATGACCACAAGGACATAACGGTTTCCAGAATCACTTACTGGGAAAGGGCCTGCCACGTCCATTGCTATTCTTTCAAACGGGGCTCCAGGTCTATACTCTTGCATAGGACCTCGACTTTTCCTTGTTGGACCTTTCGCCTTCATGCACTTCTCGCAATTGGCTACCCATTCAGCAATTGATTTTTGGCATCCAACCCAGTAGAATCGTTGCTTCACTTTCTCGGCGGTTTTGGTTATTCCCAGATGACCTCCACTGGGACCATTATGGAACTCCGCCAAAACGTCTCTTATTTTGGAATCCGGAACGATGATCAAATTTCGGCTGCTCTTGCCATCTTCGCTTTCCCATTTACGTTGCAGGGATCCATTGACTAGAACTAAACTATCCCATTGAGCCCAGTATGATTTCATAAGTGGACTTTGGGCTGCTATGTCTTTCTTACTGGGCTTCTTGTTCTCTTCCTTTGCCGAAATAATTTTGTTCAAAATGGGATCTTTACGCTGTTCTGTTGGCCAGTCCACTCCGGATTCGATGTGTAACAGCCGAATATCAACAATCTCCTCCTTATGTTCAGCTTTCGAGCAGTGCTTGCATTCTATACTGCAAGGTCGACGTGACAAAGCGTCAGCGTTACCGTGTTTTCCACCTTTTCTATGCTCGATACTGAAATCATAGCTTTGGAGCCTCTCGATCCAACGTGCCAGTTGAGCTTCCGGATTCTTGAATTGGAGCAACCATCGTAGAGCTGAGTGGTCAGTCCTGAGCAAGAAGTGTTGTCCATACAAATATTTATGATAATGTTTTACACCCTCTATGACGGCTAGCAGCTCTCGTCGCGTTACACAGTAGTTCTTTTCGGGCTTGGACAACGTTCGGCTGAAATATCCGATGACCTTCTCCTTGCCGTCTATCTGTTGGGATAGCACACCTCCAATACCATGCGCGCTAGCATCTGTATCCAAAACAAATTTTTCGCCCGGAATAGGATACGCTAGAACAGGAGCTGAACATAAAAGTTCTTTTAAATGTTGGAATGAATCCTCCTGTTCGTCGCTCCACTGGAACTTCTGACCTTTTTGCGTCAATTTATGGAGACTAGCGGCGATGCTGGCGAAGTTTGGGACGAATCGTCGGTAATATGTACATAACCCAAGGAAACTTCTTAATTCGTGGAGATTTCGGGGTCGTGGCCAATCTCTGACAGCTTGGATTTTGTCTTCATCGGTGGATATGCCCTCTGCAGTCACATGATGACCCAGGTATTTAACTTCCCGCTGGAAAAGGGAGCATTTCTTTGCGTTAAGGCGTAGACCAGCGGCTGACAATTGCTGGATAACGTCTTTCAAGTTCTTAAGGTGCTCGTCAAACGTTTTGCCCATCACTATGATGTCGTCCAAGTATATCAAGCACGACTTCCAGTGCAACCCCTTCAGTACCCGCTCCATCAATCTTTCGAAGGTAGCCGGAGCGTTGCAGAGCCCGAATGGCATTACATTGAATTGCCAGAGACCGCCATTAACGCCAAAAGCCGTCTTTTCCTTGTCTTTCTCGGCGATCTCTACTTGCCAATATCCACTCTGCAAATCAAGCGTAGAAAACCATGTTGTTCCTGCTAGTGTGTCCAACGTGTCATCAATGCGTGGAAGCGGATAACTGTCCTTTTTGGTGACATCATTCAGTTTTCTATAGTCCACGCAGAATCGGGTACTTCCATCTTTCTTTTTGACCAGCACAACTGGGGAACACCAAGGACTTGATGATGGCTCGATCACTCCACTCTCCGCCATTTCCTTTATGAGCTTTTGAACTTCGTCTCTTTTTGCCAGGGGAACACTTCGTGGTGCCTGTTTTATGGGCCTTTCTTCTGCGGTTTTAATTTCATGTTTCACTACAGATGTTCTTCCTTGATTTCCCTTTTCAGAAGCAAAAGCAGAGGCGTTTTTCCACAACAATTGCTTGGCTTTATTTCTCTCTGACGGCGATAGATGACGTGTCCAAGCCTCGAAATACCCTTCCAGATGTTTTCTCACTGCTCCATGTGTCTTTGATGAGTTGCCTTCCAAATTGACTATTGCCTCGGCTGGTGTACATTTTCCAATATCAGAAAATTTTACAATTTGCTCATGATTGTCAGACAAGTTCAAGACACGAACTGGTATTAGTCTCTCTTCGTTCGTTGTTACCAGGGCATTTGCTATCAAGATGTTGTTGCTTTTGTTTTCTGCTGGTTCAACAACCCACAATTGGCCGACTTCACAATCTCCATCCATAGAAACCCATATAATTGCTTCGGCATTCGGTGGTATAGACTCTGACTGGCTCGTTGTCAAACGTCTGACAGGTGTATTCTCGTCGTATCCCACGTTTACCGTTATTTCAGCATCGCACCATGTCATTACACGACGCTTCATATCCAAATTGAGACCAAAAGCAATCATGAAATCCGCTCCAATTATAACTTCGTCTACTATATCGGCCACAATGAAATCATAAGTAACGGATTTGTTAGCAATAGTTAATTTTACGGTGACCTTTCCATATACGGTTGCGGGTTCCCCTGTAGCCGTGCGTAGCTTGACTCCAATCAGTGGTGTAACTTTTCCTTTTACTAAATCAGATCTAATGATAGACTTTGATGCACCAGTATCCAACGTCAAAGTACGCTTGTCGCCATTAATAACACCCGCAATAGTTAAATTGTTATTTTTCTGTTGAACTATTGCTATGGAGATGGTGGGGCCATCGCCTGTGGGAGCCAGCTCTTGCCCCGCTGAACTAGCTCGATTTAGTTTAAAGGTGACTCACTTGACTGTGGGGTCACCTTCTTATGCCTATTGTTTAATGGAGATGGTGATGTGGACCTTGACCGTTTGCGTCGTGCTTTGCATTCTCGAGCTAGATGTCCAGGCTTATCACAGTTATAGCACTTCATTCTGGATTTTGTTGTTTCCTGCTTCATTTCTTGCATTGCCTGCTTAACGGCTTCTTTCACTGAATCAATCACGGAATTTGATTCGTCATTCTCAGTCTCCACCTTACGTACTTTGTGAACTTGAGGACGTGCTAGTACTCTCGCTGTCTCTTGTGCAAGGGCAAATGTTACAGTTTCCACAAATGTAGCTTTTTGTGACGCATATGTTGCACATTTTATGTCTGGGTCTCGAATGCCATTCACAAAGGTCTCAATTTTGATGCGGTCCACAAGTGGGTGACTCTCTCCTGGGTATGCCAAAAGCACCAACCGCTCAACCTCTGTTGCAAAGTCTTGTAGAGTCTCATTTGACTTCTGGACTCTTCCTCTTAATTCCATTCTGAAGATGTCTTGCTTATGTTCTCCGCCGTACTTACGTTGAAGTGCCGCTATTACTTCATTATAATTATTTCTAGAGGCAGCGGGAATGCTTTGTATCACATCAGCGGCGTTGCCCTTTAATGCCAATAGAAGTTCAATTGCTTTGTCATTGTCGTTCCATAAATTTCTAGAAGCAACCATTTCAAATTGGAATTTGAATACATCAAATGAAGTTGAGCCATCGAAAACAGGAGGTTTGGTTTTTGAGCCCTCGATGACGCGCACTGGTCCACCTTTAATTTCCAGCTCTGACATTTTTCTTTCAATGTGTAGAAACTTCTCATCATGAACCATAATTTTCTCATCCACAGAAATAATCTTCTGATCCAGCTCCCCAATTTGGCTTTCGATATGGTCCACACGTTTTCCCATGCCTTCAGCAATTTGTTGAAGATTCTCATGTAGAATTCTAGAATTTTCGTCCATCTTTTTTGAATTTTCGTCGAATTTTTCTTCCAATTTTCTAGAATTAGCTTCCATCATTTTTCTAGAATTCTCTTGCATTTTTAGAGAATTTTCTTCCATCATTTTGCTCAAAATATTGACCATCGATGTGTAATCAACAACATTAGAAGCTACAGATGGAGTTTCCAAGGCGCTGGCTACTACTGATTCGTCAAGATCTTCCTTATAATCGAACTCATGTGTTTCGATATCAATACTGCGCCGCCCGAACTCTTCCAGTAGTCGCTTTTGTAATTGAGCCTTGTTTCCTGTTGTCGGCAGCTCCAGTTTGCTCAATTCCTTTTTTAAGTCTTCCACACGAAGCTCATTAAACTTCATTGTAGATTTTTTTCCCGTTATTTCACTTCCGACATCAATTGCTACGTTTTTATATTTAGGCGCTTTTAATTACCCGACAATTAAAACACAGTTCTTTTAAATAACGACAATCTACAATTTATTTACTATGACTTCACACTTTACAATTCGTTCACACTGAAGTTATTCGTTTGACGCTTTAATTAAGACTGACTCGTTAGCAGCATGCGAGCGCTTTTATATATGACGGTGTGGCAATACGAGAACATTCTGGTAGCACTACAATATTCTGGCAACGCCAGAACATTCTTTAACAATGCTAGAAGGATCTACGACCATTAAGTTGTTCGTCTGGTGGCTACCAAACACATACACACTCACATAGATATATGCTCGCATTACTACAACAACAATGACAATAGACAATGAGATGAAATGAGAATGCAGAATAACAAAGCAAAGGGGTTGCTATTCTATGAGAGAGTAAGAACTAACATTTCGATAAGCAAACAAAAGAACATAAAAGAAATTCAGGAAAATACTAGAAAATGAATAGATGATTCCAACAAGTGATAGCGAAATTGTATCGTTACAATTTGAAATTTTAAATTAACGGAAACTAATTTAAATAAGCATATATCTATAATTATCAAATTCGTAACAATACAAAGGTATGTGAACAGAGGCACTCCCCAAGGAGGAGTTCTACTACCTCTTCTTTGGAATGTTGCTATAAACAACCTTCTGGTTTCCCTAGAAAAAGAAAGGATAAAAGTGGTGGCTTACGCAGATGATGTGGCGCTAGCAGTCAAGGGAAAATTCCCATCCACAATCAGAGATATTATACAGAGAGCTCTCCGGATGACTGAGAAATGGGCGAAAGATAATGGTCTTGGGGTAAATCCAGCAAAGACAAAACTAGTCATATACTGCAAAGATCGTAAAACTCCCACGGCTAGTCCCATTTCCTTAGGGGGTATTGAAATTCCCTTTGGTGAGTGTACAAAATACCTTGGCGTTATTTTGGACAGGAAGCTGAATTTTAGGCTTAATATTGAAGAAATGGCGAGAAAAGCCACGGTAGCTCTGTACTCGTGCAAAAAGGCAATAGGGAAAAAGTGGGGACTAAAACCAAAAATTGTGCATTGGTTATACACGGCAGTAGTTAGACCTATAATGCTATATGGTGTTGTAGTCTGGTGGCCGGCACTTCAGAAACCGACTTGTTTAGATAAAGTTCATCGTATGGCGAGCTTATGTATCTCAGGCGCATTTAGTAAGACAGGAACAGACTCCCTTAATGTCATGCTGCATCTATTGCCTTTAGACATTTTGGCCAAACAGTCAGCTGCAACAACGGCTGTGCGGTTGCGCGAGCTATCGCTGTGGTCGGAAAAAATGTACGGTCACAGTTCGGTCCTCAAAGTAATGCCAGATGTGCCTAACGTAGTGGATTACACCCTGGCAAAACCACTTTTCGACAAAAAGTTTGAAACTCTAATTCCCAACAGTGAGGCGTGGTGTACACAGACCTCGGGGAATAAACGATATATAGATTTCTACACTGATGGCCCCAAATAGAATGGACAAGTGGGTTTCGGAGTATATTCTAAAGATATGGAAATTCGAATAGCGAAAAGATTACCTAATCACTGTAGTGTTTTTCAGGCTGAAATATTGGCAATAAGAGAGGTGGTGAATTGGCTGAGAAGTAATGTTTCAACAAATTTTGGCATTAATATATACTCAGACAGTCAACCTGCAATAAAATCCTTGGACTCTGTGGTCCTTAACTCGAAAACTGCCATAGACTGCCGAAAATCTCTCAACGAGATGGCTGAGCAGTACAATATTCACCTAATATGGGTGCCTGACCGTAGGAACATACCGGGGAACTGCGAAGCAGATGAGTTAGCAAGGCTAGGAACTACCTTAACATACAGTTTGTCAAGAAAGTGTTTTGACAATGGGATAAAAATTATGTTTTGTTCCAAAATTAAATATAATGAAATTTAAAAAAAAAAAAAATTTATTATGTATTTTGGAAAGTATACATACGTACACAGAATTAAAAATTTAATAAAATATTTAATATTTCAATTATTTCTAGAAGTTGAAATAGTTGGCAATGTCAAAAGACTTTCTTGACAGACTGTACATATTCCAGGGGAACTAGAATCTGTTGCTATGCCTCTGGCCACCTGCAAGGTGTTACTGCGTGAGAAGGCTGTTATGATGGCCAATATTCAATGGGAGAATTGCAAGGGTTGTAACGACACCAAGCAAATATGGCCCCATTTAAACTTAAACCGCACACTAGATATGCTAGTGTTCTCAAGGCGTCAGATAGCACTCCTGATATCTGCTATAACGGGTCGCTGCCTGATAGGCGAATTTGCAAAAACTATAGGTGCGAAGTATAATGACTATTGCATAAGCTGTCATGATGTGGAGGAAAAGGAATCAATTAAACACCTCTTGTGTGAGTGTCCTGCTTTTTGTGTAAGGCGTAAGCGAGTTTTAGGAGCATATAGCTTTAGATTACTGGCGGACCTGAAAAACGTTAACTTAAGCAGTTTGTTAATGTTTTTTGGAGCAATCTGGTTGGTTCAACAAAAGTAAATAATAGAGAAGGTTCAGTGGTTAAGACTAGAAGTGCCCATATGTAATAGGTACTTTTAGTTAAATGTGGTATCACAATGGACTGAATAGTCTAAGTGAGCCTGAAATTTAATCGGGCTGCCACTTTAACCTAACCTAACCCTGCTATAGACTCTTAAGAGGTACTATAACAATCATCAATTCTGATGGGGAAATGTACGAAACAATTAAATTATTTTGCTATCACAATTGTTAGAGAAGCCATTTTAATATTTTGTGAAACACCACGTGTAAATGTCTTAAATTATTTTTGAACGCCTCCTTCGTCAGCCGAAATCGTCCATTGAGCCTGCAAAAAGGTGACTTTCTAACAGTGCACACCATTTCAAACCCATGTACTTACACCAATAACAATGTGCACTTTTATTCACATTCGACAGCCTTTTTAAGTCGTTTGCCAATACCACTGCAATTTGTGATAAGCTCCGCGGTAGAAACGAGGTCCTCAAGTCGCTTGCCGGCAGCACTTGGGGTGGGGACAAAGAAACTTTGTTGACTACATATAAGGCAATTGGCTTGTCAGTGGTACTCTATGCAGCGCCATTGTGAACACCTCAAACAAGCGACACGCAGTGGAATAACATAGTACAGACCGGTCAGAATGCTGTCCTTAGAACTGCGACGGGTTGTCTCCGCAGTACACCCCTGGATATCCTTTATGTGGAGACCAAGATGATCACAGTGCCTCTAGATCAGGATCATCCCAGAGCCTCTAAATCAGGCAGCATACCAGACAGGCCTGAACAGGATTCATGAGGATACTGTAGCTGAAGCGGTGAGAAGCTACAAGTTTAATCCTGTTCTCGGAGCTCGCCCATAGCACCGAAGGAAAATATGACATATTTAGAATTTCTATTTCTTAATACTCTTGAGGAATAAAACAATATTTGTATAGTTTTATGATAGTTTGGTGTATTTATCATCTTGAAAAATGTAAAGCTATATTTATTTTATGACGTGTTCTGCTAAGTTTGGTAAAAAACATACATATACTCATATACTTCATTTATAAATATTAAGGCGGAATTACTTAAAGCATTTTGTTTTTCATGAATTTTCCACAACCATTACTTACAAATTTTCAATTATAAAATAATTTAATAGTATAACTTAACAATATCGTAAAAGACAATCGTTGGATAGAGGCATTTTGGTTTAGTGTTTAATACAATAGTTCAATTGTTAATATTTTGAAAGTACCGATGGCTTCAAATCTCGTCTCTCTGATAAAAAAATAAAATTCATAGAAAACTTACATTTAAAAAAAAAAAATCTTACATATATTACTGTAAACAAAATTGCGGTTGTCGACTTAATGCACGCAGGGAAGGAATATGATCACCTAAAACATGTTTTAAGAGCAAAATATTACTTTCGGATGGTGATGATGAAGCATTTTGGTCACACAAATGTTATTTTCTTGGAAAACATATACATGGTTAGATACATAATTTTCGAGAAAATAATATGGTTGCAACAAACATATTCCATTTTCATCGTCCAAAAATAACATTTTTCCCTTGAAACATCTTTGAGGTGATCATATTCCTTCTCTGGTCGTGGCCTTCACTGAAATTTCGTTATATATATACATTAGAATTTCTATGTAATATTTAAAACATTTTCTCAATTCCATGGGCATTTCTTAATTTAAAATAAGGATTTCAGTTCAATATTGCTTAAAACCTTTTTTTAATTCGCTACTAAAACACAGTTACTGTAAAATGTAGCATGAGTTTCAAATTTTGATTTAATAGCTTACTTTTTTTATTTAAATATGTATAATAGACTTTTAGTTGCTGAACAAAATTATTAAAAATAATTATCTGACTTAGAAATTGTCAATAAATAATGGATGGCTATATATTTTCCATATCCGAGACATTGGAAACCTGAAAAAAAATTTTAAATCTTTAATATATATGCCAGGAATATCGGAAAGAATAACAAAATCAAAAATTATTTACCAACATCAAGGACAAAATTCCAAAAACGGAAACACCAGACGTGGTTTATGAAATTCCATGCGAAGGAAGTTCAGTAGAAAAGTGTAAAATGGTGTATATTGGAACCACAAAAAACAAATTAAAAACAGGAATATCAGGTCACAGCTCCGATATAAAAGCTCGCAGCAATTCTAAACTACAAAAAACCGCGTTTGCAGCCCACTGTGCAACAACCAAACATCAACCGAACTTCAATAATGTCCGCATATTACAGCAAGAAAACAATACCAACAAAAGATACACATTAGAAATGCTGCACATCAATAATGTACCAACAAACAGAAGAATGAATTACAAAACAGACAACATCGCCCACATATACAGGCACATGATATGCAAAAATGATCACCCACAGACGGAGAAGATTTCGAACAACAACATCAGCCAACAGTGCAATAGCAAAAGCTGACGAGAGCAGTGATGCTCTAATAAGAATTTTGTGTATAGTGATTGATTTATATGTAAGTTGGAGATAATAGTTACGGCTTAACATTTATGTTAGCCTGGTAGATGATGTTTAGAATAAGATATTTTGTAATTGTTCTATGTATTTGAAATTTGTATTAATTGTTTAATTTAATTTAACTTAATTAATTAATTAATATTATAAAAACATGTTTATAGATCATACCTCCACACCTCTTATGAAGCAATTCAACGAAAATTGCGAAATATTAGGACGTATGAATTGAAAATAATAAAAACAAATAGATCTCAAGCTTGGCAAAATAAAGAATTTTATTTAAACTAAAAAAGATCGAACAAGAAACAAAATAAATCAAGATAGAAGATTGAATATAGATTCGTCCTTGTAAAAAAAAAAACATCTCCAAAATTTTGAGCTAAGTAGATCCCATTGAAGTTATTCTTGAAATCATCTCGAAATTATATTTACATTTTTCGAGAATAGGTAGCCAGATTTTCTTCACAAGTATAGTATTGAGATTACTTTGAACGCCGATAAGATAGAAATTTTGCTCGACTCCGACTCCGGCGAAACAAAATTTGAAAAACACTTCATATCTTTCTAACTAAAGAAATATTTCGACAAATTGGATTCCATTAGGGGTTTCAATCGAACATCGAAGTACCGGATTACAGGCCATTCAAAGTGTATTTATACGGGTGAAATTTCACGGTGATGTAAAAATTAGGTTTGAATTGTCCATTTTGAACGTATTAAAATATCGATTTTTGACCATATATACTCATGATAAAGGCACAATTTTAAGGCAATATAACAGTAGAACCTAACGTTCTGAATTTTTGGCAGGCATGTCGAGTTCGAAGATAGGTCATACCGGACAATTTTGTGATATAGCAACACATTCAAACTCAACCGTCGGCCCAGATTTTGAGATATCCCTACATAATTACTTGAGAAATATACACCCGATGTCTTTGGAAGCTTGAAGTGTGGAACAAACACTAAGTAAAGGGCAATATGTATACCTACCGGTGATCATATATACCATCAGTACCGAGAATGATATTCAGCTATAGGTCATATCGTCAGGTTCCTTCCCTTAGAAGTCTCTGTACATTAGAGACATCCCTATTCGAACTACATTATCTCAAAGTATTACTATAGCAGCGAACTAAACTTTTATCTCATTGATGGACCTATATAGGTCGGCATACAATTCAAGAGAACACTGTGGTTGAAGCGACTCGATTTACCTGAGATACGCTCCAGATGTACCCCATCCCAGATACAAAGTTCCTCAACAGGAAATTAGTTAACCTTAAAACACTCTTTTTAATCCAATTTTTATCAGCGAGCTTGATAATTAAAATTCTTGCGGAGACTATATGTTACTATTTAATTTTCTTTCTATAAGGATGGGTGCCCCAATTAAAATTAAGTTTGAATTCTTCGGTTTACATGTTGGGCCAATCATGCTTCGACACCAATTTAATGAACTCCTAAACAAAGGATTCCCCATCACATACATATTTTTAGTTTTACAAAAGCCAACTATACAAATATCCGTTCACACATTATAGCTATTTGTCGATTTCATCTGTGCGATGATGCATATGAGCGCTTTCATTACTACTTACAAAAGTAGTCAAAATTTAGCCAAAGAGTACAATTAACTAGAATTATTGGTTAAATATTAGGAAATTTGCTAGTCTTACGCCAAGTCTACAATTTTACTTTCTCACAATTGGTGGTCATAAAATCAATATTTGTTATCTAAATTGGACTAATAGCCCGAAATCTAACCTAGTTGGACTGAAATCTCCATGGATTTGAGTTAATTATCAAGCACGGAATAATTTCGTTCAAAACATAAGATATAGTGGCAGCGCATTTCTCTTTCTGCAATTTCTCATGACTGACACAGAATTCAAACACATATTTTTGTATTCGTTTGTTTACTTTTTTCCGACATTGTTCTGATCTGTTTCTATATAGGTTTGTTGTTATTTTTGGACTAATTAGGTTACCTTACAAATAACTGTACCATGGTAATATATTCCATACTAAATCCACCTTTATAAAGCGCAAATGTATTAATATGATAGAGAAAAATATAATAAACATAAAAATTCACAAAACATAAATGATTGTTAATTTTTTTTTATTAAAAATATATGAGCGTGAGTCCGTATACAATGGGGCCGATTATATCGATATACATATTTCACTAGAGACCAAGCAGGGTTAACAAGGGGGTTTAGTTGGTATTAAAAGCATGTACGTGTTGTTTCGGCCTATGGTGCGTATGAAACACATGTATTAACGGGAATCGTAGTCATACGCAATCTTGGACACAAAAATAAAATGCCAGTCTTCTTTCAATTCGGCAAACATCTTTTGCATTAGAGGTTGTAATAGACCTTTCGACGATGCACGGTGGCCCGTATATAGACGGATCCAAAATGTGTCCACCAACTAACAATAAAAGGTTTCACCATCCTACCAGTAAACAGCTGAGATATATGCAAATAACAAAAATTAACGCTATTTTAACAAATATATACACTTTGGTGATTTTGCGAATGGTATATTCAACAATATTTCCTGCAAAACTCAGTACAAATCATAATGGTACCACAATTAGTTCAAAAGTTATAAAAGTTTCAATTCATATTTTCAAATCCCAAGAAGTTTCAATTCTGGTACTTGTTTTTATTTTTTCGATTCGAAGTGTAAGAAGAAAGTCATTTCCGTTGCTTAGTAAAATGCGGCAAAAATGTGCACTGAACCCCTCTAACTCTGGTAAAATAGTGCGATTCTGTGAATGTACATTTATACCTAACTCGGAACGGATTCAACAAAATTAGGCACACTTCACGTACTATCAAATATAATTTTTGTGCAAATTTTTCTGCAAATCAGAGTAAAATCCTGGCTGCTGGGGTCATATAAGTGGATATCGGGCGTAAGTTACATATGGGAGCTAACATATATATAAATCTGAACCGATTTCAACTAAGTTAGGTATGCATAGTTAGATTGTTAGTTCCATTACATGTGCAAAATTTCAAGTAAATCGGAGTGAAACGTTGGTCTTCGGTTGTTATATGAGTCTAACTCGGCGGAAGATTTGTATGGGAGCTATATCTAAATCCGAACCGAAAGTCCATTGAATTTAACACACTTCACTATATCGCTAATTGTACTCCTTGTGCAAAATTTGCAACAATTCAAAGTACAATTTTGGCTTCTGGGGCCATATAAGATACTGACAAAATGTGATGTTACTTCACTTGTATGGCCCCAGAAGCTAGAGTTCTACTTTGATTTGCATCAAAGGAGTACAACAAGCGATATAGTCAAGTGTGCTAAATTTGGTGGATATCGGTTCAGATTTAAATTTGACAGCTAAACAGAATTTCATACAACCGAGGGGTCCAATTTTCAACGCCTACAGGTCAGCCAGTGGACCCACAAACTTGCAAACTTAGGGGAAAACACCTCCGTTCAAAAGTTGCAGAATTATTTCCAAAAAGCGATTTGGAACCACTGAGAGATGGTCGACTTTAGGTCGGCTCTATTTTGGTTTTAGTATAGATAAAGGCAAACTAAACAAGACGTGATGCATTGGTTTGCACGGTTGTCTTACGTACAAAGAGTCATATTTACAGTCCCTGCAAAAAAGTGCTAACAATTCTGAGTGTTCTAAAGCTTTACTCATTTGTTTCATTCTAAGTGTTACAAACAGTTTGGACTTGGCTATAAAAATTGTCATTCAGCTTAAGTAAAGTAGAAAGTCGGGCGGGGCCGACTATATCATACCCTAAACCACTCTTACTGAATTAGTAAACATCAGCATTTGTGGGGTAACATTGATATACTCGTAGGTATGGGAGATAAACCGCAGTTGCATATTTAAGAAAATTAAGGGGTACATGTTTGTGGGTGCTTTGTATCAATCTGACTATAGCTCATAGTCAGTGTTGCCAGGGAAAATGTTCGGTTTACCCTACAAGAACAAAAAAAGTTCCCTACTTTCCCATACATTCCCAAACAATTTTCCCTATAATATTTTTCGTTAAATTTAAACAAATTTTACAAAACAAAAATGGTTCTAAGTACTTTATTATCTTAAAACATGAATATGCAACGTATATAACTTAGTATAAAAATTTGTATTACCACCACGGTTGCCACAGTTGGTAGAATTCTACCCAAAATAGTAATATTTTGTTAAATCTCTTTAAAAATAAAATTTTGAAAAAAGTTTCTATAAACAAATTTTTGTGAGATTTTTTTCTATAGAAATAACATTTTTACAATAAATTTTATAGAAATAACATTTTGAGAAAAAATTCCATAGAAATAAATTTTTTTTGTATATTTTGTATAGAAATAATATTTTGAAAAAAAATTTCTATAGAAATACAATTTTGACAAAATTTTCTATAGAAATAAAATGTTGACAAAATTTTCTACAGGAATAAAGTTTTAACAAAAATTTCTATAGAAATATTTGTTTGGTAGATTTTTGGTAATCTTCAAATATTGTTAGATTTTTTTTTGGCACTAGTGGTAACTGTTGTTACCAAACATTGTTAAAGATCAAGCCTTGCCGGCTTCTAATTTCCTCATCTAGAGCCACCAAAATGTAAAAATTATCACAAATTGTGTTGAGTGAAAATATTAGAAAAACCCTACGTATAGGGCATTTCCCCTACTTCTAGCAACACTGGTTGTAGTTGATAGTTGATATTGCACCAACGGAGTTAGTATGCCACTAACATTGAGCCCATATTTAAAAAAGAGAAAATCGTTCAATTAGCGTGGGTAATAAATCCAAATTTGTAAAAATCGAGCAATATTCTTATGTACGTATAAATACGATCGGCTAGTACATCAAAATTTGAAATTTGAGTAACATTGGTTAATAAATAAGAGTACTATGGCCAAATTTGGAAAAATCGAGCGATGCATATATGGAAGCTATATCTAAATCTGAACCAATTTGCATAAATTTTGCGGGTTTGATTAATACCACAAAAGGTTACCTTGTGAAAAATTTGAGTAAGATCAATTAAGACATGAGGCCTGTATGGTCAAACATAAGGTTATTAGGGGCGAATTTTTCAAAATCGGGCGATACATATATGGGAGCTATATCTACATCTGAACCGATTTCGATGAAATTTTGCACATATAGTTAGTACTATAGAGGACTGGACCTGGCCAACTTTGAGTAAGATCGGTTAATAAATAAGGCTTCTATGGCCAAATTTGGGAAAATCGGGCTTCTATGGCCAAATTTGGGAATATCTAAATTTAAACCGATTTCGATGATTTTTTTGCATATATAGTAAGTGCTGTAGAAGATTATATTTAGCCAATTTTGAGTAAGATCGGTTGATAAATACGGGTTTTATGGGCAAATTTAGACAAATCGGACGGAACATATATATGGGAGCTATAGCTAAATCTGAACCGATTTCATCGCCCTTCAGACGTGAAGATTACCTTTTGAAAAAAAGCGCAAATGGGGTCCATTTTTCGAAATCGGGCGATACATATATATGGGAGATATATCTAAATTTGATCCGATTTCTTCTAAATTCAATAGCGTTCGTCCTTGTGTCCAAAAAACTCCCTTACAAAATTTCATCAAAATCGGTTAATAATTGCGACCGGAATCCTGTGAACAACAAATACATGGACAGACTGACGGACGGACGGACACCAAGCGCTAGATCGACTCAGGAGGTGATTCTGAATCGATCGGTATATATTTTATGGAGTCTAAAATCAATATTTCTGGTAGGCACATTTTTTGGCAGATCAAACTTATTATACCCTGACCACTATGTGGTTTAGTGTATATGTTAAAAACATAACAACAATCAAAAATTATAAGAAACAATGAATGCGTGGCATAAAAGTAGAAAAGAAATAAAAAGGCACTGGTTTAGAAGTTGAACCAAAATGTATGGGCTTTATTTAATAAATTATTGTTCGTCAAACAATATTTACCTTCGTAGAAGCGAGAGAGTCTCAAAGAGAAAAACAAAAAGCTTGGATGCCGAAAGGCGGGGGTTGATGACATTTGACGTTAGAAAATGTCCTTATTTTCGTACCGAAAGGCAGAAAAAGGCATAGACAAATCCTAACGGAGGGATTACACTTGAAAATGATTATATGACTGAAAAGGGGCTCAAAACCAGAAAAAGTAACATAAATAGTATTAATAATTGACTAATATAATTTGAAACAAACGAATACACTATAATTAAGGTAATTAACAAAAAATTATTAATAATTAATAATAATTAATTATGGGCTATATTGAACTCTTCTTTCCGTATAATGTATGTGCATTATTATCTTCGAGAACCAAATAATTACCACAAGTCAACTAAGGGGCACAAATGGTGGGACTCAACAGAATCGCTGCGCTAAGTTAGCCTCTTCAAACTGACTTATATGGAGCCGTTTGGCTTCCTTAGCAATATGATTCGAAATGTAATAATATACCATAGTGTTTATTTTTGCCATTACCAATAAATACATCCACTATTCTCTGTGTACCTTCAGGGCGGTGGGGAAAACGTTAAATTACCACCTTTAGTATTTAGTTTTTATGATTGATTGATTTGTTGCTTGCTGTGCAAATGATTGATTTCGTTTTAATTACATCCCTTAGATTTTCTATTTACACAAGGGCTGTGGTTTGTTTTTATTTCTATATAAACTTGTCGATAATCATAAAACGAATTTAAATATAATATGTTAGAGTGGGTTCCACCAAGTGAGTTTTTAACAAAAAGGATCGCCATTTGATACAGAAACGTACAAGCAAAATTATACACCGACCTAAATTTTACTCCTCAAACAAAAATTATTTTTGCAATCAAAAAAACCGTTTGCAAAAAACCATGGAAATGAGTAAAACGTAAATAGAATGGACCATTGGTTTCTATCAGGATTGAAAACTTTTTTCATTATGGTACCATGGTACCACCGCGACAAATTTGCTATTAAATTTATTATTAAATTCAAACACCATTCCACACCATTTAATTCTGCATCAATTGTGTAACTATTGTAAAATCAAAAAAAAAAAATGATTAGGAATTCAGAGGAAATGTATGTCATGTTTAGAGAAGCAAGAGACAGAAACTTTGTTATACAGTAACACATTGCTTATCTCACTAGCAAAAAACAGGTCAATAAGGATACTACTAGAATGTGTGTGGTGTGTAGGAAGTGATGCATTTGTTGGCTAAAGGCCTAATGACAACATGGGAGAACAAATATTACTATCAACCATGATATTAGAATTAAAATCACAATATCGCTGTAAGCGAAAGTCAAATTTCCAACGAATCAACCGATGGCGGTTCGGAAACTTCTTAGCCTATCAATATTTAGTTTTTCAAAAATATTTTTATTTTTCAATATAATCTGAAACTTCAATACACTTAGTCCAACCCTTTTCTAGCAATTCTATCCCTCGCTTAAAATAGTTTTCCTCAAGGTCTTCAAAATAGTGGTTTACAACTGTAATTGTTCTTCATTTGAGGTAAAACGCTTGCCAGCAAGCAATTTTTTTAGATTTGGGAACAAGTAAAAGTCACTGGGAGCTAAATCAGGAGAATAAGGTGGGTGGTCAAGCAACTCGTACTTTAATTCGTTGATTCGTTGATTGATGAAAAATTATTTTTTGTGTTGTAAGCCAGGACGTATTTCGCGAATTTGTACATTTAATTGATCCAAAAGATTGCAATAGTACTCTGAATTTATTGTTTTACCCTTTTGCAGATAGTCAATCAATAAAATACCTTTGAAGTCCCAAACAATCGTTGCCATAACCTTACCAGCCGATTGAACGCTTAAAATCCATTTTATTTCGCTTAAAACGATCCGAACAAGCTTGAGAAATGTTCATTCTTATGCGTTTTTGATCGACTGTTGACAAATGCGGCACCCATCTTGCAGAAAACTTTTTCATCTGTAGTTCTTCATGCAAAATTAAATGGACTCGATCATTTGAGATATTAGCAATTTCACGATCATTTAATACCATATCATGCACATTGGCTACAATTTCTTTTGTTGTTGCTGTTTTTGGACGTGGTTCATCTTCAATGCTTGACGACCACGTTCAAATTCATCAACCCAATTTTGTACTGTTGCATATGAAGGAGCACTTTCACCTAACACACTCACCATATCATTATGAATTTCTTGTCCGGATAAACCTTTTTTATGTAAATATTTAATGGCAGCACGCATTTCTAATTTTAAAAAAATTGCGGATGAGTCTTTTTTGAACACCTGTTTCTATATGAAGGAGTTGCCAGATTGAAACAAAATTTAACATGTGTTCATAACAGAGATGGAAGTTTCCAAAACACTTAACTTTTTTCTGTTTATACTGCGCTTTTTGTGCTAGGCTAAGAAGTTTCCGAACTGCCCTCGTAGAATTTTCGCGTCAGTGGATTCAATCAACGCCCCACCTTCTTCTGACTATTGATGCATTCTAGACCGCAAATTCGAACCATATTGTCCATAAAATCTTTGGATTAACTATCATGCAAACTGTTAATGATGTCAATTATAAAATTCAAGAAAAAGTGAAGAAACCATAGTGACACGTAAAACTAGATTCGTTATTGAATGTTATGGAAAAATAGGCAAATGAAAAATCCGTAAAGTAGACATAAGGGATATGCGTAAAAACAAGTGATAATAGTAAAATAAGTAAGTATATAAATAAAAAGGTAAAAATAAGTGATATTAAAAATGATATATCTATATAGGTATCTAAATAATTAAGGTTTGATAGTAACAGTGGGAGGCTCAGTTGTTCCCGGTTTCATCCAAAAAGTTATTATTCGGGAAATTACTATTTTGAGTATGTAGGCGAAACCCATCCAATACATTGTCACGTACAACACATATTGGAGTATCATCCTGATGACGCCTTATGTGGACAAGCCCCTTGAAGGTATAAGCAGAGTGTATGACCTGACTCTTTTTTTAGTAATAAAGGGTGATACGGTCAAAATTTGGTCAATATAAACTTGACGTATTTCTTTCAATTTTGCATTTAAAAAATCTGAACACCCCTCATTTTGAAGGTGTGTGTGTAGAATGTTGCTCCTATTTTGATTTTGGAATTCACTCTTCAGTTGTCAAAATGCCGTCCAAGCAAGAAGAGCAGCGTATCAAAATTTTGCTCACGCATCGCGAAAATCCGAGCTACTCGCACGCAAAGCTGGCAAAATCGCTAGAAGTTGCCAAATCAACCGTTACAAATGTAATTAAAGTGTTTGGGGAACGTTTGTCGACAGCCAGGAAGTCTGGATCGGGGGGAAATCGAAAACCGGAAGCCGCTGAGACGACAAAGAGAGTTGCCGGTAGTTTCAAGCGAAACTCTAACCTCTCTCTCCGAGATGCCGCAAATAAGCTGGGTGTATCGTCTACAACGTTGCATCGAGCCAAAAAATGAGCCGGACTATCGACTTACAAGAAGGTAGTGACTCCAAATCGCGATGATAAACAAAATACGACGGCCAAAGCGCGATCCCGGAGGCTGTACACGACGATGCTGACGAAGTTTGACTGCGTGGTAATGGACGACGAAACCTACGTCAAAGCCGACTACAAGCAGCTTCCGGGACAGGAGTTTTATACGGCAAAAGGAAGGGGAAAGGTAGCAGATATTTTCAAGCACATAAAACTGTCAAAGTTCGCAAAGAAATATCTGGTTTGGCAAGCCATCTGTACCTGTGGCTTGAAAAGCAGCATTTTCATCGCTACCGGGACTGTCAACCAAGAAATTTACGTGAAAGAGTGTTTGAATAAACGTCTGCTGCCTTTCCTGAAGAAACACGGTTGTTCCGTACTGTTTTGGCCGGATATGGCATCTTGCCATTACGGTAAAAAGGCCATGGAGTGGTACGCCGCCAACAACATGCAGGTGGTTCCCAAGGACAAGAACCCTCCCAACAAGCCAGAGCTCCGCCCAATTGAGAAATACTGGGCTATTGTCAAGCGGAACCTAAAGAAGACCAAAAAACTGCTAAGGACGAGCAGCAGTTCAAGGCAAACTGGCTTTCTGCGGCGAAGAAGGTGGACAGGGTGGCTGTACAAAATCTGATGGCAGGTGTCAAGCGTGAGGCCCGGCAATTCGGATTTGGAAAAGCGAAAGCCTAACTGAATATTTTTCCTGAATTTATGAAACGTAGTTTAGGAACTTTTATGTTGCAAGTATTACAAATTCAAGTGAAAATGCTAATTAAGTCCTCAATTTCGAAGAACGGTTTACCGTCTATACGCAGGTCAGCTGATAGTCGACACTAAATTTTAACAACCATCGGTGGCTGCTTGATGGATGTGCCGATGTACATTTGTCTTTTCGACGATGATAAATTTTTGAGGTTCAGAGAATTAAGCCGTCCCATTTTTGTTGGCGTCGACTACATTTACTAAATGTTTGTTTCCTATGAGTAAAAATTTTGAAAAATTTTTACAGAAACCTTACTAAATGATTTTGGTTGTACATTTAACATTTTTAACACATTATTTTTTAATATATGCATATAATGTTACTAAACTAGCATACAAAATTGGGATACATATATTAATATGTTAGGAAATATTGTATTTGGGACATAACAAAATTGCTTGAATATAAAGTGTCAAATATTAAATCACGTCGATATAAATTACTACACCCTTTTAAGGATCTCGGAAAACTGTTGGATCGGAGACTAGATTTTATATCACACATATTTCTGACCCATTTGAAACAAGGAATTTGCATAAGCGTAGGAAGGCCTCTGGGGAGGGGGCTTAGACCCCCCCAGAAAAATGTTAGCCCCCCCCCAGGAATTTGAAAACCTATTTACGATTTTACATTTTTATAAAAATTAAACAAGTATATACTCGTACAGCGCACAAAGTTCCACTAAAGACTTTCATGAACAATCGAATTACTTGGGTTGTGGTAGAAGTCTGATATTTATGAAATAAAGCTGTGGTTGAACTTATGATTTAGTTGAATAAAAAATAGTAATTGATATTAAAACTATTCTTTCATGAATTAATATCTTAATAATGCTGCAAAAAAGCGTCGCCAAAAAAGAAGTGAAAATGTTCTTTTTGGGTCTGGAAGTAGTACAAAATTGGCGGAGAAGCGATGAATATAATATGAACTTGTCATAGAACGAATGTCCACAGTTTCAACAACCGTTGCAATGAATTTGCATCACTTCTTAAGGTGTGATCTGAATTCAGTGTTTTGAATGTGAATTAAAAATTTTGTGATATTTTCCCAAATAAATAATTTTTATACTTTTTTATGATTTTTAATGCATTCTAATGCTTGTTTGAAACGTTTTTCAAATATTATCGATTTTCTATAATGGATTTAGCATTTTTGTGGCAAAATTTGAATAATTTGTACCATTTTATTTATTCTTACTCTTTTTTTAAACTATTTGGAAAAAGAAAACAAAAAATTACGCATTAAAAAATAAAAAAATGAAGTAAAAAACGCCCTGTGTAGTTAAAATAGTTAACTTCTTTGTGAGGACATTTTTGGAAGTGCATTTAAAGTTGTGCCTTTAGAACAACTTCCAATTTTTTGCTGGGAAAAGTGTGGAACTACCCTACGGGAAATGGATCAACCACAGAACTGGTACAGGACTAGTCCCTGGTGTGTATGGACCAGTCCCAGTTCTGATCAAAACGTATGGAAGGGACCGTCCACTTTAACATGGGTTTGTCATCGACGGAGTAAACTTACATTTTAGGACGCGTCTTGGACTCATCCCAAAGGACACGTCCTGGGACAATTTAGCAGGAGCAACCCATAAACAGGTCCTCAGGAACCTGTCTCGGACAAACTCTTAGAACTCTCTTTCGATTTGGGCTCCTAATCGAACCCGAAATGAAAAACAAAATTTTTGAAATATGTCGAACAAAAGGTTATTCTGATAATTTTATTTCACTAAATGTGAAAATTGCAACTAACTGGAGCACAGGTACCACTTCTGTGATAGATCCGTCAGTGGCAATTTGCACCAATTTCCCGTAGGTTACTTTTAGTTGCTTTATTATAAATTGATTGTCGAGTTATTTTGATGTCTATTTTTTATTCAATTTTATGAAATAAAACATTAGTTGAACCTATAAGTTCAGTCTATAAAGTTTTAGCTAGGGGGGCTAGGAAAATTGTCTAGCTACGCTAATGGGAATTTGTACACTTCACTTGTGCATCGAATCCTTGAATATGGATCTGTAATTTGGAACCCACAGTATCATTACAATCGTGTTGAAGCTGTACATAAACAATTTTTACTGATTTGTTTACGGCGAAACAACTGGACACCTCAAACCATGCCATTTTACAAAGAAAGACTTCACTTGTCAAATTACCTACACTGAACAAGAGACGTACCATGCTGAATACCATGCCATGCTGAATACCGTACCATGCTGAATATCTGTTTTGCGGTTGATGTTGATTCAATATGAAACTAAATTCCACCAGAACCACTCCAAATGGACGTTACAACCACTGACGGCATTTCTTCTAGAAATGCTCGAGATTGTAATTGCCGGGCATTCAGAGCCAAATAAATAAAGGGATTAATGGGGTCCAAGGTGAAGTTGTTATTTTAGCGCTTAAAGGACATACATATGTATACATATCAACCGAAATGATATATGTATGTATGTATGAGTTTTTTTTTGCTATTTCATAAATAAATTTTAATAGTTTGTGCTTTTTTATATGCAATATACATTGAGCGTCATAATAAAGTGTACAAAAGCATTTACATGTTTTAACATGTTTTTGTATACCAAGAGAATATTTAAATCTAAAAATCCAATAAAAATTCTTAATAACGCAAAAACTTTAAAAACGAACTTTTTGTAGAACTTATTTCAACGCTCAGTGCATTTACTACAGTGAGCCCAAAATAGTAAAACTTTATTTATTATTTTAATATTCATTACACTAGTTTACAAAATAAAATTTTTTTCCTGTACATTTGATTAGATGTGACTTTTTTATGTATTTTGATCAGCTGAATTCAAAAAAAAAATTTTTTAATTTTAATTTTATTTTTATGGTACAGTTTTTGAGATATGCCGTTGTTTTTAGTTTTTCGCTCTTTTTTCACCAAACAAATTATATCTCGAGTTAGAAATTACCGATTGTTGGTACTTAAATGAAAGGTATTGAGATGACGAATAATCGTGTATAATTGGATCTGTGATAAGTTAAGTGGTTCAAAAAATATCAAAAAGCCAAATCATCATGTTTTACAGTGACCCTTTTCCGCCGGAAAAGTACAAACCATTGAAAAAATTGTTTTTCTTCATGGTCATCTAACGTAAGTAATAAGACCAACTAGAAGAAAAATGACCGAAAAATGACAAAGTTATAAGCAATTGAGGGAACAAATCCGATGTCACTGCATTTTTGTGTGGGTTAGTTGCTCATATTTCTTAACATTTTTTTCGAATTCAGCAGATGAAAATACATAAAGTCACCCCCCATCAAATGTACATTTTCAGTGTAAACTAGTGTTATTTATTATGGTAAATATATTTCGTCAGCTCAGAGAAATAACCCGATCGTAAACGCTTTTTTATATTCTCGAAACAGTTTAACCGGAGCCGCTTAAGTTTGGTGTACGCCAGAATCTACACGGAGCAAAATCAAGCGAATATGGTAGTTGTAGAATGATATTGGTGGAATTTTCGGCAAAAAAAAAACTGAGGAGGAATTAAGGCGGAGTGCGACTGTTGCATTTTAGAATGGAACAAAAACGAAAGAATTGTCGTACGCGAATATCTGTACTCAAACAACGCATGCCACTCAAGTTGACTTCTCCCAGAGAAAACAAATACGATGAAAAAATATTCGAATGAAATTAAAAAAAAAAATATTTTTTTGCCCATAGTAGTATAAAACGACTTATGTGCACCTAATTGTGTATTTTTCAATCGAATGCAGATGGATCCGCATACAAGAATATATTACATTTTTTATCAAACCCTATTTTTTTTGTAACTCTTTTCAAATTCAAAACATAATTTTATTTAAAGAACCACTTTTGTATATACTGTTAATACGTAAATTTGTAAGTTAAAAAACAATTAAATATATCCTTAAAAATGATAATGATAATGTTCAACTTGTAATTGTTTCTTCAATATCGATAATTTAGAGTAGTGCGAGTAGATATAGCACAATATAAATTCGTATATAAACAGATTAATTTCTTATAAAAAGGCCATGCTTAAGACAAAACAAAAAACTTTATTCAAAAGACATCAAGAATGGGATTAGTGCTGTTGTTTTTTAAGTAGAAAATTCGTAGAAAAGGTGAGATTGAATGGGGTTTATATTAATTGTGTAATGCTCATGGGTTTCTTTGTTTTATGATCTAATATCCTGATTTTTGTTGGTTCTGTTATTTTTTTGTAATGCTTAGCAAAAATTGCAAGTTTTCGTCAGTTGTTGTTTTTTTTATCGTTTTCTTATTTTGTACATTCAGCAAGATAAATTAATTGTATTCCTTTGGTTTCTTTTAGTCAGAAGTAGTATTAGAAGAGTTGGTAGAATCAATTAGGCTGTTGCTTAAATTAACGTTGGTCCTTTAGGCAATCACAGAAGTAGCTATGTAACTTTCTTAGCCCATTTGAGATCATCATCGCGAGGCTTCAGGCCAGTTATAAGTTCTATAAGGCACTCTAATGTAGACCAAAATCTGCAAATATACAAAAGAAAATAACAAAAATCCAGATGATATTGAAATAAATAATTTGTTATAAAATTTATTCCCTTATTTTACTTCATTGGTCATTTGCACTCATCTTAATCATTTAATTTTCAGAAATTCAGAGAATCATAGAGATAGAGAGCATCGGGTAAGTATGAATAAATTAGAGATGTTCCCATTATGCGACATCTCTAATGAATAAGTTTTGAAAGTTGGAAGTAGAAGCAAACAAATGTCGCCAATGAGCGTGAGCCACGAAAATTATGTATTCTTGAATGGGTTGCACTAGAGAATGATGCCGACCGGCTTCATGGCTGAGCTTATATGGACTAGACGCATGTCCATTATCCATTAAAAGTATCCGGCCCGCTATGAGATTTCAAATCAGTGATTCCACTCGTAGGAAAAAATTTTTTGTAGGGATTTTCCCTAAAACTACAACTGTAGGGAAAAATGGACAGATTTTTAATTTATTGTACAAAATGTTTTGCTTAACCCTACCTTAGGCACCAATGTTTTTCTACATTATCTGCCACTATTTACGAATGTAAATATTTTGTTTCCTTTGTTATTTTTAACTTCATAACCGCTTGTTATGTTTGTTTTGCATTCTGATATTCGCTACAGAAAAAATATTGTTGTTTTTGAACATTATCTGTTCGACATTATTGAAATCGGTTGAGAGTTAGATATAGCTCCCATATATATCTTTCGCCCGATATACACCCATATTACCACAGACTTAAATTTTACTCCAATGTACGTGAAATTTTGCACAGGGTGTAGACTTAACATTCTTATTACACATGTCAAATTTGGTTGAAATCGGTTCAGATTTAGATATAGCTCCCACATATATATCTTTCGCCCGATTTAGTTTGGTTTTACAATTACGATGTGTACACTTCAAATACTTATATATTTGGAGTGAGTACTATATCATTTGGATATTTTGACAAATTCCAATTATGTTACATTTATACTCAACACAAATATTCCTTTAAGGTGGGTACTAAGTTCGAGTTTAGACGCTAAAATCAAAAAAACAAAATCTGCAAAAACAGAATAAAATCTATCTATATCATCGTGTTAGAAATTCTGTTATATTTAATGGAGAATTCTCCAATGCAAAAAAATTTCGTAGTGAATTTATCGACACCGAATATCGTGACAATATATAAGTGAAAGAAATTTGGATTGTTGCCTTGGCTGTTCATATATCTAAGATAAAGGTTCCGATTTGTATTGTTCTTTTTTTGTCTTCGTAGTTGGAATCAAAAACAAAAACTGGAAAGAATTGAATCAAATTATTCATATCACTTGATTAAATGTGACACAAAATCTTCTTTTCTATACACAGATTCAAAGACATTTCTGATTATTGTCAAAGTAAAGTACTGAGGTATCTGCCAACATAATATCACAAAATTTTCGTCAATGCGTCTCTTGAATATTAAACATTTGTGTGTTTGGTAAATTTTCTTAATTAAAACCACAAATGTTATACAAATATGATGATAGAAGATTAAAATAGGGGGTGTGTGTGTGTGTGGCTTTTTAAGTTTTGTTTACCTGGGCAAAGCTGTCTTTGAAAAATTGAGAGAAAATGCAATTTATACTCATATTCCTGTGCTCCTTGGCATCTTATTCGCTATATTCTTCCCACTACTATGGACAATTTAGAATACTTGGTACTGCAAGTTGTCCATTGTTACGCAAAGCCCACTACACTCAGTGGTAAACTTGTTTCTATTTAAATGGAACATTTTTGTCACAAAAATATTGTTTTCTCGCCAAACATAAACATGATTGTCTATATTAGATACA
Organism: Haematobia irritans; assembly: GCF_050003625.1. Lineage (NCBI taxonomy): Eukaryota > Metazoa > Arthropoda > Insecta > Diptera > Muscidae > Haematobia > Haematobia irritans. The sequence goes on from NC_134398.1 coordinate 81,369,848, forward strand.
TAATTTCCAAGAAAATAAGATTGTTGCGACAAACATGAAAAAGTAGCATTATGCTCTTGAAACATATTGTGAGGTGATCATATTCTTTCTCAGGTTGTAGATCTCTGACCATGTTTGTCTTACCTTATTTTCTCCAAGGGCCAATTTAACCATCCCGTCGTTATGCAGAAATATGTCTCATGAGGTGCCACATGATGAATGCGATGATGCTTACGAGGCAATACGATGTGATAGTTCTGCATGAAAAGCACCCATTTCGGCAGACCCCAATATGTGTGGGACCATTTGTGTATCTGGGAAATTAGGAGAGCAGAATGAAACTACGTCTGACTTAACTTTCAACAACGGAAATAAAAACTCACCTGATTGGTCATTGCAACGAAAATTGAACATAAAAATAGATAGGAAATCCAACCAAAATCTTGTTGAATATCTGTATGTGATTTCGTATTGAAGCAATATGCCAGGAAACCTAAGATCGGTATGCTAACCATGAAATTATCACCATTTGTTTCAATGAAGTCGTGGCGTGTTATCGATGTTGGATCCAAGTGGTGCTCTCGAAATGGACGCAGAAAATTCTGAAAATTTATGAAAATATGAAATCAATTGATCAAAACTTATGGCGTTTGTTCAATACCTTCCCTATGATGGGCAACTCCACTGAACCCCATGTGTCAGCTGCCCAATGCACTAAGCCTGATCCAAAATCGGCCGTTATAATACCACAAATCGCCGATATGCAAGTGACGATTATGCGATCAAAATGAAAGTGCTTTAGTATCAAAATGAAATCGATTATCATCAAGGCAATGCAGGTATAGACACAAATAAACTCCTGAGCACGTTTTCCTGAAAATAAGAACAAAAATGAATAACGGCATTTTTAAATGGCAACAAAATTTAGTAAATAGGAAAATTCGATAAGCGAGAGACGTTTTCAGGAATATATACGTCGTTCATTGTGTGCTTCGAGCAACTGACTTGGTTATAGTTTGCATTGAAATGGTCAAACTGTTTACTAGAGGGGGAATTTTCTATTGGTTCATTTTATATATTAATATGCACCACATGCCCACGTATGATTTTTAAAACAAATAACATGATCCACATCACACAGGGCTATCATAGAAATACTTGCATACCCTCAGAAAAAAGTGAACCAAATGTTTTATAGCGGATTTAGATTTGTTTTACACGCAGAGAAGAAACATGATTGTCGAAGAGCAAAATATGTTAATATGATAGGAGCTATTTTTGCGGCGACCTTGTAACATTTTCGACTGCAACCATGTTGGCTCAGTGAACATGGTTCTAAGCAAAATAAAATTGTCCTCATCTAAAATGTTATTATATTAATAAAAATAATTTTGTTTGAATCAAAAGACAATGATCACGATCTAAAATGTTATGGTATTCATCAAAAAGGTTTTTCTTCCAGTTAAAAAAACATGGTCACAACCTGATGATCTTTATGAAAATTTTTTTTCGTCTTCGAAAAAGGATGCCACTTGAGAAAAGAAAACACAAAATTAACATTATTTATTTGTTTTTATTTATTTATAAACTAATTCATTGTTTATTTGTATTTATAATGTTGGGCAAGCAAACATCACATATTTTTACACACTCTAGTTTGGTACAATTTCAACAAAAAGAAATCATTCCAATTTACGTCGTGCCCATCAAATGTACAAACGCAGACATCATGTAACTGCAAATAAAAATAAATGGTAGGAAAATGCAGAACAAACAAGTACACGGATGAAAAAGACTGTTTTTCATATGTTTGGCTATAAACATTATATGTTTGGAACACAAAATTTTAAACACAATATTTTTGAGTGCAAGCATATAATGTTCATAAACTAGCATAACATGTTTGGGACATATATGTTAATATGTTAGAACATATTATATTTGGGACATAAAATGTTTGTAAATATAATATGCTTGGATGCAAACATATATTAATTTAGAAATAGCCTATAAACATATATGTGTTTAGTAGCTTGGAGCGCTATTTAACAGGGAGCGATATTGAATTAAGTTGGTGATTGTCGCTTGTTATTACAAAATTAACATTTTATTTTTCCTTGGGCAATTGATCAGCTACTTCTTTGATCCTTACAAACTGTGTGGTCCGCTGTTCGAATCCCCGTCCGGCAAAAGGTAAAATTAAAATAAAAAAAATCATACAATTGAATAATTTCTTCTACAATGTTTGTATTACAGAAAAAGGTGCTAAGAACTAAAAAATCTCGTGGAAGTAAGAAAGATGTGAGGGACTATACAATTAGGCAGAAACAAAATTTTGAGCATTCAGGTCGAAAACCTATGTTGTTAGCACCTATATTACCTGTTTATTTTCATAATTCATTATGATTGTAAATATATAAATAAATAAATAAAATTTTGAGCACAATATTGTTTGGGAGAATTTTTTTTAAGCATATAATATTTTTGGGTGCAAAATGCTTCCAAACATATTATATGTTCACATAATAACATATTGTTTTTTGGAAGACAACATTATTGAATTTGGATGCAAAAATACAAAATGTTTGGTACTTAGACTACCCAAACATATATTGTTTAGATCAATATGCTTTCAAACATATTATATATTGGAAGAGATCAACAATATATATATGTTTGGGCAATACCCAAAAATGTATATGCTTGAAGCAAAATATGTTTGGGAGTATATGTTACAGAAGCGATTTTTTGTGAGGGTGTATATACGGCCGTATGTTCGGCCAGGCCGAATCTTATGTACCCTCCACCATGGATTGCGTAGAAACTTCTACGAAAGGCTGCCATCCACAATCGAATTACTTGGGTTGTGGTATCTTAAAACTTCTCAACATCGTTTTCTAAATTGTGAGTTAGTCCATACGTGGTATATATTAGACAAAAAAGTTATGTGTAGGTAAGTCTACAAATAATTTTTGTGTGATTAGGGATCGATTTATCTGAGGGCTATATACAACTATAGACCGATATGGACCTAGTTAGGCATGGTTGTTAACGGCCATATACTAGCACAATGTACCAACTGACTCGGATGAAATTTGCTCCTCCAAGAGGCTCCAAAACTAAATCTCGGGATCGGTTTATATGGAGGCAATATATGATTATGGACTGATATGGACCACTTCTGGCATGGTTGTTAAATATCATATACTACCACCACGTACCAAATTTCAACCAAATCGGATGAATTTTGCTTCTCCAAAGGCACCAGAGGTCAAATATGGGGATCGGTTTATATGGGGGCTATATATAATTATGGGCTGATACACTGGTATCAGCCGTTAATACGATGAATTTCTACGTTGTATTAACGAAATTCTTCATTAAAAGTCAGCCAACGTAGCATTTCGTTATAACAACGTAATTTTACGTTATATTTACGAAACACTTTATGGAATACATTTCGTAGTATTAACGAATAATTACGTTGCTATTACGTAGCCTTTTCGTTGTATTAACGAATATTATTCGTTGTATGAATGAAATTTATTCGTTGTATCGGTGCAGCTTATACGTTGTATGAATGAAAATTATTCATTGTATGAATGAAAGGCGAACGTTGTATAAATGAACACAAACGTTATATTAATGAAACCCAACCAATTAGCGCATTTGAGTGTAGTAATTGGTAGTGTATTATTTTTTGTTAAGATCTTTGAAATATGGTTTATATATAGTAAGAAATAATATATAATGATAAATTAAGTAATATAATAAACATATATTGTGACTTTCACTTAAGAAAAAAAGCCTCTTATTTCTAAGATCAAAAAATGATAATCGTATCACCGTGTCCATTTATCCAATTTTTGTGCAACCAAGGTTCATCACCGTAATTGTTCCGCCTTCTTCATCTGAAAGTTCACTTCCCCGGGGTATTTTCACTAAAGATTAAAAATGTACACTAAATTTCTTGCGAATATACAAAAAACACCAATTTAACTCACCTCACCCATCTATGTTTATTATTTACAACGAAACTGTAATGAGCGTGTGCACTCTTCAGCGAAAAGAACGTAAATGTTGTTAATGTTTGCCCATCAGACAAGTTTTCTGTTGAACTTTTTACCGTTTGTTTTTCAAGACGCACACGCACACATGTGCTTATTGCCATACTAAGATGTGTATGTACCAGGGATGGAAAATACAATTTTTAAGAAAGTACAAAAAAGGTATTTTTCTGAGCGAAAAGGTACTTTTTACTAAATTTCAACAAAAATTTTTAGACTGAATTTTAAAGAAAATAAAATTTTGACGAAATTTTTTATTGAAATAAAATTTTGAAAAAAAATTCTATAAAAATAAAATTTTGACAAAATTTTCTATATAAATAAAATTTTGCAAAAAAAAAATTTATAGAAATAATATTTTGCAAAAATTTTCTATAGAAATAAAATTTTGCAAAAATTTTCTATAGAAATAAAATGTTTACAAAATTTTCAATTGAAATAAAATTTTGACAAAATTTTCTATAGAAATTAAATTTTGTAAAAATTTTATATAGAAATAAAATTTTGACAAAATTTTCTACCGAAATAAAAAATCGATAATATAGAATCGCATGCTTTTTTCGACTTTCTTGAAATTCAATAAAATCGTGTTTTTGACTATAGCTTTTACAAAATCGATATTTTCTTCCCGCATGAACTTGTCTGTTTTGTCATATTTGTAAAAGACTATTAGCAAATAAGGTTGATAAAGACTTTCTCAAAAATATTAAAATATGTTGTCAAAGCTATTGTACCATAAATCTGATATCGACTCAAAAATGTCTACACAAAAGGTACTAAATCGTTCGCGGGGGTACTACGGTACTGACCGGGGTGAAAAAGTATTGAAAAAAGTACTATAGTACCGCATTTTCCATCCCTGGTATGTACCAATTACATACACGCTAGAGAGAGTATGAAGAGATGTTTTAGAGAGAGAGAGTAAGGAGAGGCAGAAATACTCAAACTCCCATTCGTATTATTAATGAACATATTTCATTAATATGACGAAATATAACAATTTAAAATTTATTTTTTAACGAGCCATATCATTATATTAACGATCGATTTCGTTTTATAAATGAAATTTTCAATTCCAGTTTCAGAGTATATAAAACGACTGTTTAGTTTAAAAGTTTCCAAAAGTTACTCTCTATGTGCAAATGATTATAATAATTTCATCTTGGAAAATTTTTTTATTCTAATTCTTGAAAAAATTACAAAGTTAATATTCGTAATATTAACGAAACGTGTTTCATTAATATAACGAAAAACCAAAACACAAAATTGTCTTTTAACGATTGATTTCGTTGTATTAACGATCACTTTCTTTCTTATAACGAAAAATTTCGTAAAATTAACGAAAAATAATTAACGAAGCCCGTTCGTTAATAATACGAAACATTTTTCTACCAGTGTATGAACCAATTCCTGCATGGTTGTTGGATACCATATAGAAACATCATGTACCAAATTTCAACCGAATCGGATGAATTTTGCTCTTCCAAGGGGCTACGGAGGTCAAATCTGGGGATCGGTTTATATGGGGCCTATATATAATTATTGGCCGATTTCGACCAATTTTTGCATGGGTGTTTTAGGCCATATATTAACACCACGTACCAAATTTCAACTGAATCAGATGAATTTTGGTCTTCCAAGAGGCTCCGCAAGTCAAATCTGCTGATCGGTTTATATGGGGGCTATATATAATTATGGACCGATGTGGACCAATTTTTGCGTGGTTGTTAGACACCATATACTAACACCATGTACCAAAGTTCAACCGGATCGGATGAAATTTGCTTCTCTTAGAGCAATCGCAAGCCAAATTTGGGGGTCCGTTTATATGGGGCTATACGTAAAGTGGACCGATATAGCACATTTGCAATACCATCCGACCTACATCAATAACAACTACTTGTTCCAAATTTCAAGTCGATAGCTTGTTTCGTTCGGAAGTTAGTGTGTAAATATAACCATAGCGATAGGCGGTAGGCGAACATTTATTTACGTGTATTTCTTATGGGAAGCCCAAAACCCGCGACGGAATACCGTGACGGCTAGCGGCGTGTCGCTAAATTAAAACTTATTCTAACTCCTTGGCGAAAACTGGTATAGTGTTGCCATCGCTTATCAATTTTTTTTAACTCACCACTAGGAATTGCTGTTGCCTGGACACGTATAGATTATTTTTTCTTAAAATAACTCAACAAATAACAAGCCATTGTAAGTTTTTATTCAACTTCATTGTTTAATATTGTCAAAGCGTGCTGTATTGACAACAAAAACGCTAGGAAACGTGAAAAAGGGAATTATTCGCCGTCAAGCTTATTGTATTTGCCGTTGCGGCAAAAATGTTTCGCTTACCGCCTATCGCTATGGTTATATTTACACACTTAGCGTGATTTCAACAGACGGACTTGCTCAGATCGACTCAGAATTTCACCACGACCCAGAATATATATACTTTATGTGGTCTTAGAGCAATATTTCGATGTGTTGCAAAAGGAATGACAAAGTTAATATACCCCCATCCTATGGTGGAGGGTATAAAAACAGGTACATGTTTTCAATTACACTTCCCTTTTTTGTGTTCACATAAAACCACGTGCCACTTATGAATAAATAAATTAACACAAAACACAACATTCCAACAATCAACACACGACTGACACGAAAAATGAAAATCGTGTACCTGCTCAATGTTTTTATAAAATTATTTTCCCTGCAAAAAAGTGAAAAAATTATATAGTCACGATGGCCATGTAAAATAAAAATATATTTTCCCTGCAAAAAATCCAAAAAATTTTATTGTGCCGACCATTTAATGGTCTCAAATTCCATCATTCAAAAAATAATACATGTTTGCGGCATTGGAGAACCATTTAAATACTTATTGCCAGCATACATTTTTCTCTGCTCGAAAATTGTTTTTACAAAGACAAAATACATGGTTTTCGCGACAATTACATACTGTAGATAAGCATTAAATGGATGCGGCAACCATGTCCAAGCATGTTTTTTCTGTGCGTGTAGTTCGTGAATATTAGTCGATTTTATGTAAATTATTTTAATTATGTTTTGCCTAAAAATGAGAAAAAAATGTATAAATTTGAAAAAAGCTAAAATGGGTGAAGTTTACTTAAATTCCATTCCTCAATTTTTGAAATGAGTAAATTTTCCCTAAATTGTATTTGTACTAGGGTTTTTTCCCCGGGAATGGGATCCCAGGAATTCTCGGGAAATTGCTATTTTTTCGCTCCCGCTTTCCCAGGAATGAAGTGCGGGAATTCCCGGGAAATTTTCTTTACAATATTTTATGTATAATAGAGGGTTTTATATGGCAAATGACAGTTGAAATCTAGTTAAAGTGGATTTTGGAAGTGTAATGTGAATAACTATGGTACCAAGTCGAAATAGTTGCCTTGTGGAGCATACATAGTCGTGGGTTCTAATCCAGAATCCAACGGGCTCCCAATTGTTAAAAAAAAAGTTTGCACTTCCTAATTTATGATTGTCATATTTTTGTAAACCGACATTCCGATAGACTGGTAGACTGAGTAAACCTTTAAAAACAACGGGTCATTTTACCTTATGTAACCCACGTTGGCAATTGCATAATTTCAAAATTTCATTATTATTGCAAGGAAGGATGTTTTTTATGAAATAAGAAAATTCCAACGTTTTTTAAGATAGTTACTTTAATTTCAAATTTACACCTTATACACATTAGGCTTGAAATCTATTAAAATTGAGATTTAAAGCCCTTATTTATAGGTCATACGACAACTGAAATCTAGTTAAAGTGGATTTTGGAAGTGTAATGTGAATATCGTATTACATGGTAGTGTTTCCCTTTCGGGAATATTGACTGAACATGTGCATTTATTGACCCCGTTTAACGATGGTGAAATCGAAATAAGTTCCTTTCATTTCCAAACAGTTTTTTAGTGTTACAAAAAATCCCACTATATTAATAGAAAACTATACCGAAAGAGACTGCTTTAAACATTATCAAAATGTTTTGTATTACAAAATATTTCGTATTTTAGTATAATTTATGGCTGATGTAAGATAACAACATAATATATATTGTTAGTTGTCCAGAGAGCGCCTTATAACCGTAGCTTTAGGCTATTTCTTATTTATTCAAATGTCTAAATGTATTCCACATCAAATTAGGTTCAGGGCTGCCAATTTTGACGATTTATCGGCATTTTGACGATTTTTTACTCAGAAAATGGACAATTCCGATTTTTTCCGATTTTAACGATGCTAACTCCGTTCATTAGACACATAGGTAAGGGAGTTAAAGTTTTTAGATTTTGAAGAAATTTTTGGAAATATTAAAATAAATTTGAAAAATTTTGGGAAACAGTTTGGAAACAAAACATGGCTTTGGCTTTTCGAGTTTTGTCAAAATTCGTACATATAATCATGATTCTTCCACACTCCACAGCTAAAATTAGATGATAGTTGGAGAATAATTCATCTGTTCCAAAAATAACCTACAATGAAATAACTCAAGTTGTTTTTATACCATTATCCCCCATTTTCATGAAGCTCCGTTAGTGCTACGTTAGCTAACGAACTTTTAAACCGTGATATCTACATATCTGTCATCTTGCGTATATATTCCATATGCCAGTTAGAAACTTAACTGCTGAAAATTTTTCAGTTAAAGTTAACCGGAGAAAAGATATTTCCATTTTTCTTTCTGTTAACTGGCAGTTAAAGCCTAACGGAGCTACATGAAAATGGCCGTATATATTATATAGTACAGTATAAACAAATAGCCACATATAGACATATCTATCGGAAACACCATAAAAAATCACCTGTTGTTGAAAACGCGGGACTTTTTCTTGAGTTTCAAAATATTTATTTTTTGAATAAAAATGTTACTCAATTAGTAACAATAATTTAGAAAAATAGATTTTTTATACAAAAATTATGAAATATTTTTGTTTAACTAGAAAATTATTTTTATGTTTATGTTATTTGCATACAAAACTGATTTCTATACATTTTATTTTATTGAAATGCATAGTTGTGTACATTAATTTTCTATTTTGTATGTGAAATAAATACTTTTGTTTTGTTTTCACCCAAAAAAAAATGTTTAATTTTAATAATATTTATATTGCCGATTTTTTTGACGATTTTTAAAATGCAAGTGCCGATTATGACGATTTTTATCGAAAACAGTGACGATTTTTTTTGAAATTTTATTGGCAGCCCTGATTAGGTTTTCCCGGCATCCCGGGAAATTCGAAAAAAAAAATCCCGCTTTCCCGGGAATGCAAAAAGTCCGGGAAAAAGAAAACCCTAATTTGTACTGAACTTCACATAGCGCTAAAGACGTTTTAACAATTTTTAACTAGAATTTTTTCCTTCAATGTTAGAATTAGTTAAATATTTTGGTTAAATTTTTCTAAAATAAATCTCACTTTCTATCATAGTGGGTTCACTTTTCTTGAAAAGTCGATAAACTTTTCAACATCAAAAAACGATTAGTCGATGTTCAAAAATAACAAAAGTCGACTAGTCCAATATGAAGACTGCCAAAAGTCGACTTGGCTATTTCGATATTGATAAATTTTTCACCTTCTGTATCCCTAATTCTCTTTAAGAAAATATTTAAACATCGGAACTTGAATAGTTGTATACGAGGGCAGTTCGAAAACTTCTTAGCCTAGCACAAAAAGCGCAGTATAAACAGAAAAAAGTTAAGTGTTTTGGAAACTTCCATCTCTGTAATGAACACATGATAAATTTTGTTTCGATCTGGTAGACTCTTTCACATAGAAACAGGTGTTCAAAAAAGATGCATCCGCAATTTTTTTACAATGGAAAAATTAGAAATGCGTGCTGTCATTAAATATTTACATAAAAAAGGTTTATCGGGACAAGAAATTCATAATGATATGGTGAATGTGTTAGGTGAAAGTGCTCCTTCATATGCAACAGTAAAAAATTGGGTTGCTGAATTTAAACGTGGTCGTACAAGCATTGAAGATGAACCACGTAGTGGACGTCCAAAAACAGCAACAACAACAGAAATTGTAGCCAAAGTGCATGATATGGTATTAAATGATCGACGAATAACATAAAGTATGAGTTGCTTGACCACCCATCTTATTCTCCTGAGTTAGCTCCCAGTGACTTTTACTTGTTCCCAAATCTAAAAAAATCCTTGCTGGCAAGCGTTTTACCTCAAATGAAGATGCAATTACAATTGTACACCACTAGTACCAGTTGTTTTTTTTTATGCATGAAAATTTCTAAGTGGCTGTGGATATACATACATTCTTATCAAGCGGTGTTGTCAATACTTGTATTGTTGATTTGTGGTTTTGGCGTTTTTAGTTTTGTGATATCTTAGTATATTGAGGCAGTGGGATATTTTCATTTGATTATTGTTTTTGTTATAGTTTGTTTTACAACTTGTATTTGGATTTCAATTTAATTTTATTTTGTTACTGAATTCACCATGGTATGCTCGAATGAGGATTGTAAAATTGCTTCTGATGATGAGGTTGTTGTTGTATGCTGGCGTTGTACTGGGCACTGGCATTCGAAATGTGCTGAACTGGCCTTAAGGGTGGTAGATGAGTTGTACGTTGGTAACAACGGTCTTAGATGGTATTGTGTGAGATGTAGGAAGATTAGTGTGGAGCAGAGATGGTGTGTATCAAACTTGTTTAGGTTTGCGACGAAAAGTTGTAAAAGTCGTAAACGTCACATACGCGTTGTAAATGTAGAAAAAGTAACAAACGTCGCAAACGCAAAATACTTCAGTCACATCAGCAATACAGCGAAGAAGTTTGAATTCTCAGGATTGTTCATAAAATTGTTAACGAATTTAAAACTAAACTTATTCCAATGGGAGACTCCAAGTCAAAAATACTATGTACTACTCGTGACGGTCTATACTTGCTCATAATTAACATTTCATAAATTAACAAATTTCTGTAGGAACTGACAGCAAAGGACCACTACTTTAGTCTTGTAAATGTGAACTGCTGTTTAGAGGCAATTTTATAAAATGACTTTTTAGAGCCATACTAATTAAAAATTGTAAAAACTCTAGCTTTTCGTTCGCTGATGCAACAGAAGCTTGAATGAACATTATGGACCACGCAAACACCGACTAATTTGAAGTTGCGAAGGAGACATGTAAAAATATCAGACTTTTCAATAAACATACGTTTTGCATCCCTTGTATCGAGGAGCCAAACTAAATTATATTAAAAAATGTTCATAATTTCTTTTATTCAAAATTTGCGACATACGTGTTGTGGAGTTCTATAACTTTTTTAGGGAGGTTATGTCTGAGGTGTCTACGATGACGAGTGACATCTGGGAGCTATATTCGAACTTTGCTAAATTTTCAACATTGTTTGATAAGTTTCCGGATCTTTCGTCATTTGTTGCCTCTCCTGTATCGGGCACGAAACGGAAGAGGTCTTTCAAGAAGTCGTCGTCGAAGGAGGGTCGTACTAAGGTTGTTGGGACTGGTTCGGGGCTGCCGAAATCTGGTGTGGGATCATCAACGGTTGGGGGTGCGTCCGCGGGTTTAAGGGGTACGAAGGATGCGATGCTTAGTATTTCCGGTACGTCGGAAGGTGGTGCCGTATCATCACTGCCCCGAACGGCTATGACTGCTCCTATTGCTTGTCATCCTGTTCCAGGTATTATAGCTGAACAGCCCACGCAAGCTCCTGTACCGATTCCTTTGGTGACTCACTCGATATCGTCTTCTTCGCGGGGTTGATTCAGGTTTGTCTCTTATAAATATCGCGACGCCTACTTTGTCGGATTACCCTCAGCCTCAACCGAAGTGGAAAAGCTCCAGGAAACTCAATATGGCTGCTTCAAAGAGGGTAGTTTTTGTTACTCGTTTTTCCCCGGAGACGACGGCTGAGGACGTTGATTGTTATATTAGGTCTAGGGTCGATGGTATCTGGGTTTTAGAATTATTAGGTTGAAGTCTCAGTTCTCTGAGAATAGGTCTTCATTTAAGATTATTGTTGATGCTGATCTCTTCTATACGCTGTGTAATAGTGATCCTAGGGCATTCGTTAAGGAGTTTGTTGATCGGTCGGATAACTTAACTAGATTACCTAGCAGGCCTTCTCCATCTCCAAAAAACTGAGTGGTTCTTTTTCTATTGTTTATCAGAATATCAGAGGGCTGGATACGAAATTATCGAGGCTTGTTCTTGACGATGTTGATAATATTGAATTCCTTGTGGTAAGGGTAGATGTTCTGAGATTTAGGCTATTCGACACATGCTCATATATTCCTCCGGCTACAGAATATTCTATCTATGAGCGTCATTTTGTGACAATAAATAGAATTATGTCTGGAATGAATGATTCCGACAGGATCGTGTTTTTGGGTGATTTTAATTTGCCTATGGTGTCTTGGCTCAGCTTGCCTGATACGGAGGCGTTGATTCCACTGACTACTTCTGGTGGATCGGAATAGGTGGCGATTTTTTTGGATCTTTTTCTTGATGCTGGTTTGAGTCAGATCAATGGAGTTTTGAATTTCTTGATTTGGTTTTTGTAGGCGATCCTTATAATTTTGATTTGTCCAGATGTGATCCTGTTTCTTATCCCGAGGATAAGTATCACACTGCTTTCTCTCTTTCCCTCTTGGATGTTGCTAATGGTTCTCAAATGGTTGCTGCTCGGGATGAGGTATTTTCGCTATATTTTAAAAAGACGAATTTCGATGTGTAGAATTCGCTTCTTTCTGGTGTTTACTTGGACTCTGTTTGTAGATATGATCGGTTGTCCGATCTCGATGTAGCTGTTGATAATTTCTACAAGGTTTTGGACGGTTTTGTGTCTCGGACTGTTCCTAGACGAAGGATGGAATTCCCTAGAAATCAGCCATGGTATTCTCCTGTGTTGACGAGACTCAGGAATGATAGGAATATATGTTTTAGACGTTATAAGAGGACGGGATCTGATTTTGTTTATGCTCGGTACTCTGTCGCTAGGTCTATTTATAATATGGAATCAAGGGCGTGTTATGTTCGTTACATCAGTGATGCCAAGCGTTGGGAAAAATCCTTTTTTGTAGGGATTTTTTCCTAAAATTACATCTGTAGGGAAAAAAGGACAGATTTTTCATTTTTCTAAAAATTTAGGGAATTTTTCCAATTTCCAGAGTTTACTACATTTTGCAACAAGAAGAGTACTTTTCCTTAATATTCCAGATATTTGAAGATCCAACATATATGGTAGTCAAAGCTTCAACTAATGGAGTACGCAATTCACCGTTAACGATATTATTGTAATGATTTTATTTAGAAAAGTTCAGCGGTAACGGTAAAAGATGTTTTTGCATTGGTATTTAATTACAAATGCGTAAATAGATTTCATTTGTAGGAATGAACGCTTCCATTAAGGTTCATAAACAGGTGATGGCTTTCTCAACTTTCCGCCTCTATTCTCTATTTTCTAATACAAAGATCACTACCAGTACATACGCAGAATCGTGTATATAAATGTAGGATTACATAATATTACAATACTTATTCGAACCTATTGGACAAGAAGATTAAGGGAATTAGTACTATTAAGTTACTTAAAAGGACTTGTCCAATAAGCTCGAATAAGTATTGTAATAATATGTAATTTAAATGACTTGGGCATTAAACCGTCAGGCTAACATAAAAATAGCAAATGTAGGTTTTTTATTCCGGAATATCTTCAAAAACTGTTTTAGAACTGTTACATTCACAACAGTTTTTAATGTTTTGGAAAAATGCAGTCTAGTGAAGAAAATAAAACCGGTCGAAAATGACGATTTTAAATACCAATGCATTGCTTGTGGAAAGTTCGTAAATTGTAGAAATCTGACCTGAAGAAACACGCGGCCATTAAAGTCCACAAGAAAAATGTTAATAGTGTTAAAAATGAGCAATGATGTTGCAATGTTCGAAATCCAAATAAAAATGTCAATATTCATATTATTGAACATTTGGTCCTTTATTGAAGGATATAATCCCTGACTAATTAATTGGGCGTAGGGAAAAAAGGGAATTTTTAGGAGCCGCGTAGGGAATTTTCCAAAAACTTCCTGGCATCACTGCGTTATATTGATAAGGTTGGAAGTGACCTTCATTGTAACCCGAGGTCTTCTTATGATTTTGTTAGGATTGCCGACTGCTTCAAATCTGTTTATAGGAACTGCGGACTGCTTCGAATCTGTTTATAGGAATAGTTCTTATGATGCTGATGGTTCATATCCCTATTTTATTATTACTATTCAACCGTCGAACGGAACGGACGTGTTTTTTTAATACCGGATAAACTCATCGTAATAGGTACCTACTAAGAATTTCAAGTGTGGTGGGATATTAAGCCACCGTGCAGCGAAATTCAAAGTCATCCACTGGGTTGCTAACTTCAGGGCCCAGTGGACGGGTATCGACTGGAGTTATAAATCTGGGCAATGACCAAGAGTTAGGCCCAATTAGTCGACCTGTAGACGGGTCGACAGGTGGCGACACTCTGACAAGTCGAACTTTTTCTAAGGTAACGACATCAAAAGGAGGTAATCCCTCACGAAAGAGACTCAAGGAACGCAGAAATGCTTTGTGTATCCTAAAGAAGTTAGGATCAGTCGACCCAAGCACGCTGTCGGTTAAACAAAGCGATTCCTTAAAATGGGCTCAATGAATTCTTGAGACTGGAAAAAGGGAACGATCGCCGGATGAGCTGCCATCCTCCAAAAGGGATCAAAGATCGTTTGCCTCAGTTGCTAAAGACAGCCTTGTGATGTCTATCATTAATAAAGGAGCATTGGACGGTATGGTTCCAAAGCAAAAATGGGGGAAATTGAGAATGCTCTGTCTTCTACTCACAGGTGCTGGAAAAGTTTCCCGGCACAGATCCTCGACACCAAGAGGCCGTTTGGATGAAGTCGATGGACCAATACGACATGCAGTGTTTATGTTAAACACTCAGTCTTTGCCACATCTAGCAAAGTCTCAGGACCGTGTATGTAATGGCTTTCATTATATACAAACGAAGGTATATAAAAACGATCAGCTTAAGGATTCGGAAATCGACAAGCCTCTGTCTGAATCAGAAATAAGCGGATCCTCTTGCGAAGTCGAGGGAGATACCAAAGATGCAGACTTGGATAGACACCGTATGCGAGAGGAGGTTTCTACTGCCTCAAAACTCACCAAACTTGAATCTATGGTTACTGCGAGAGTCACCGAGATCTCTGCAGAGGACATTCTTGATGACTCGATTAAAGCGGCTGATGTGACGGTTGTTGAAAATCTCGGTGGTCCCACGGATCCTCCACATAAATCTTCATCATGTGCTGCCTTAAAAGTTCTCTTGATGAAAGGGGACATAGACATAGTTCTTATTCAAGCACCATATGTTTATAGAAACAAAATATGTGAATTAAGTAGTCCGGGGTTCAAACTATTGCAGTATACTGGTAATGATGTAAATCGAGCCTGTATAATTGCTAAAAACGAGCTTAACTTGTTTCTGCTTTCTTCAATGTGCAATGCAGACTAGAGGTGTGCACGTGAGTAATAGTTTACTCACGCTCACGCACACTCACGACGGAAAAATCTTACTCACGCACACTCACGCACGATATTGTTTGGTATGACTCACGCTCACGCACACTCACGAAAAGAAAATTTGTACTCACGCACACTCACGCACGAAAATGTCGTGACTCTCGAAAAATACCGTGACTCACGAAAAATATCGTGACTCACGAAAAATGTCGTGACTCACGAACAATTTTTTGAGTAATTTACCTTAGTGACGTGTCTGAAAACATGAGCATTATTAAAATCGAGAGCGTTATTACACTTTTAACATCCCAGGTGTCACTAAAATTGTAAATGAATTTAACTCTTCAGCGTTTTATGTTGATGAGCGGGATTACTTTCGTGAGCGTAAATCTTTACTCACGCACACTCACGAAGATAATATTTTCGTGACTCACGCTCACGCACGACATTTTGGTTTGTTAATCACGCTCACGCACACTCACGCCGTTGCCACGAGCGTGCCTCACGACTCACGTGTGAGTCACGAAAAATTTCGTGAGTCACGACAATTTCGTGTCACGTGCACACCTCTAATGCAGACACTGTCGTTGCAAATTTAGAAATAGCCAAATGCAAATATTGGGTATCTTCGGTATACATGGGACATGACAGGGAGATACCTCCATGTGCCGTTAAGACAGTTGAGGAGTCACTGAAAACAAAGATGAAACTCATAATGGGATGCGATGCGAATGCGCATCATAGTATATGGGGAAGTAGTGATACTAATGCAAGGGCAGAGTCGCTAATAGAGTTTATTTTGCGTACTAATCTGGTAGTTTGCAACAAGGGAGATGCCCCAACCTTTGTCACTAAAAACAGGCAAGAGGTTTTTGAGTGGCAGGTTTTAAGTGAACACAGCTTATCAGATCATCGCTACATCAGTTTCAAATTTGATGTTCATACCACCAAGACCATATTTCCGCCAAATGTTAGGAAAGCTGACTGGAATAGCTATAGAGAATCGTTCAATACCGGAAATAACAGAGACAAATATGAAAAATGTGCAAGATATCGAACACGCAATGGAGCGGATTACTAAGGCCTTCAACATCTCACTGAAAGCTGCACGCCCTAGAGGGAAGCCAAGGGGGAAAATCGACCACCACGGTGGTCTACGGAATTAAGTAATATGAGGAAATCCTCCAGGAAGCTCTTTAACAAGGCAAATTCCACTAGAGCCCCTGAGCATTGGGACGCTTACAAGAAGAATCTGAGGGGATACAAGCGAGAACTGAGAAATGCTCAGCATAACTCTTGGAATGATTACTGCAGCAATATTGAGAATACGTCCGAGGCTTCCAGACTACGGAAGGTTATAGCATCAACCAACTCTGCTTCAGGTTTCATTAAAACATCGGAGGGCAATTGGACAACGTCCAGTGAGGGGACGCTGGAGGTACCATTGGGCACACATTTTCCTGGAAATCAGACGTTTGAACCAGGTTCTGGCGGTGCCACGGTGGCTCAGCGGTCGTTTCCTATCGAGGAAATTGTATCGGAATCTAGAATAAGATGGGCGTTAAATAGCTTTGGACCATTTAAATCCCCCGGACCTGATGGAATTACTCCGGCGGAGTTACAAGCAGTGACTGACAAAATTATTCCCTGGTTGTCGGCGATATATAAAGGATGTATCAACTTATCATATATCCCAGGAAAGTGGAGGGAAACAACAGTCGTTTTCATACCTAAAGCGGGAAAAGCCTCTCACTCGAGGGCGAAGGATTCCCGACCATTCAGCTTATCCTCATTCCTACTTAAGACTCTGGAGAGGATGATAGATATTTATCTTAGAACTAGCATCGATTCAAGTTTGTTCTCGAAACGACAGCATGCATACTCGGAGGGCAGGTTTACTGAGACCGCATTACATGAACTAGTCAGCTTTATTGAAAGCCCACTATCTATCAAAGAATACACAATGGTGGAGTTTCTGGACATCGAAGGGGCGTTCAATAATGTCCATCCGAGCTCGATATTAAATGGACTGACAACTCTGAATGTTGATCCATGTATACTCAGGCTGTTAGACGAACTGCTAATGAAGAGATGTATTTCAGCCACACTAGGACAAGCAAACATACAAAAGTATGTGAACAGAGGCACTCCCCAAGGAGGAGTTCTATCACCTTTTCTTTGGAATGTTGCTATAAATAACCTTCTGGTTACCCTAGAAAAAGAAAAGATAAAAGTGGTGGCATACGCAGATGATGTGGCTCTAGTAGTCAGGGCAAAATTCCCACCCACAATCAGAGATATTATTCAGAGGGCCCTTTGGATGACTGAGAAATGGGCGAAAGACAATGGTCTTGGGGTAAATCCTGCAAAGACAGAACTAGTAATGTACTGCAAAGATCGCAAAACTCCCATTTCCTTAGGGGGTATGGAAATTCCTTTTGGTGATATATAAAGCTGAACTTTAAGCTTAATATTGAAGAAAAGGCGAGAAAAGCATCTATTGCCTTTAGACATTTTGGCCAAACAATCAGCTGCAACAACGGCTGTGCGGTTGCGCGAGCTATCGCTGTGGTCGGTAAAAAGTTACAGTTCGTTTCTCAAAATAATGCCAGATCTGCCTAACGTAGTGGATTACACTTTGGCGAGTCCACTCAACAGTGAGGCGTGGTGCACACAGACTCCGGGTGATAAAGAATATATAGATTTCTACACTGATGGCTCCAAATTGGATGGAACTTCGAATAGCGAAAAGATTACATAATCACTGTAGTGTTTTTCAGGCTGAAATATTAGCAATAAGAGAGGTGGCGACTTGGCTGAGAAGTAATGTTCCAAAAAATGTGGGAATTAATATATACTCACACAGTCAACCTGCAATAAAATCCTTGGACTCTGTGTTCCTCAACTCGAAAACGGCCATCGACTGCCGCAAATCTCTCAATGAGATGACTGAGCAGTACAATATTCACCTAATATGGGTGCCTGTCCATAGGAACATACCGGGGAACTGCGAAGCGGATGAGTTGGCAAGGCTAGGGACTACCTTACATATTCCAGAGGAACTAGAATCTGTTGGTATGCCCCTAGGTACCTGCAAGCTCATGCTGCGTGAGAAGGCTGTTATGATGGCAAATGTTCGATGGGAGAATTGCAAGGGTTGTAACGACACTAAGCAAATATGGCCCCATTTCAACTTAAAGCGCACACTAGATATGCTAGTGTTCTCGAGACGTCAGATATCACTCCTGATATTTGCTATAACGGGTCGCTGCCTGATAGGCGATTTTTCAAAAACTATTGTGCGAAGTATAATGACTATAGTATGAGCCGTCATGGTGCCGAGGAAAAGGAATCAATTAAACACCTCTTGTGTGAGTGTCCTGCATTTTGTGTAAAGCGCAAGAAATTTTTGGGAGCATACAGCTTCAGATTACTGGCGGATCTGGAAAACGTTAACTTAAGCAATCTGTTAATGTTTTTGGAACAATCTTATTGGTTCAACAAAGAAAAATAATCAAGAAGGTTCAGCGGTTAAAACTAGAAGTACCCATATGTAATAGGTACTTTTAGTTAATGTGGTATCACGATGGACTGAATAGTCTAAGTGAGCCTGAATCTTAATCGGGCTGTCACTTTAACCTAACCTAACCTTTATTAGGTCTCTTGAACGGGTGGCAATTCCATTATTTGATAGTCTGTCTGTGTCTGGGTATTTGCGTGGGGTTAAGGCGTCCACAGTGGTGGTCCAGATGGGATTCCTGGGATAATTCTGAAGTTTTGCGCCGAATGTCTCTCCGCTCCATTGTCGATGTAATTTAATAGTTTATTGAAGTTCGGATATATCCCTCTAAGATGGAGGAGTTCTTTTGTCGCACAACTTCATAAGTCAGGGAGCCCCTTTGATAGGGGAATAGCAAAATTGAGTGCTATTCCCAAGGTTTTTTGAGAATATGGTGACGGATGTTTCGCATAGCATTTCTTCGATATTGGATCCTTGCCAGCATGGTTTTCGTAAGGGCCTATCGACTACTACGAATTTGGTGGAATTTACTTCTCATGTTTTTATTCAGTTTGTTGTTGGGAATCAGACTCATGTTATTTATACGGATTTTAGTAAGGCTTTTGACCGGGTGAATCATAAGCTGTTGTTATATAAGCTGGATAGGATTGGTTTGGCAAGTACACTTTTGGCTGGATTTGGTCGTATCTTGAGTGTCGTACGTAGATTGTATCTTTTGGTGATTGCTATTCGAGGTGCTTTGATGTCCCATCAGGTGTGCCTCAGGGTAGTCATTTGGGGCGTGTTTTATTTTTGTTATTTATGAACAATTTATCTCAGTCCGTAGTTAACTGTAGGATTTTGATGTATGCTGATGATGTTAAGTTACTCTCCTCGTTCGATTATTCTGGTCGGGTGCATATATTGCAAGATGATTTGGATAGCTTTGGTGATTGGTGTAGGGTAAATCTAGTAGATTTGAACTTGAAGAAATGCAAGTTTATGTGATTCTTCAGGTCTACTTCTATTGAGGTTCGGTATCGTATACAGAGCTCGTTACTGGAAGAGGTTGATTCTTTTGCTGATCTTGATATTGTTATGGATCGCAGGCTTAATTTTAATGATCATATTAATTCGATGGTGAGTAAGCATCTGGGGTTCTAGAATTCATAAAGCGTTGGGCGAAGGAGTTTTCGGACCCTTATGTTACCAAGAGGCTTTTTGCTGCACTTTTTAGACCCATTCTGGAGTATGGTTCTATTGTGTGGGATCCTCAGTATGAAGTTTATATTGATAGGATAGAATCGGTTCAGAAACAGTTCTTGTTGTTCGCTTTGAGATATCTTCATTGGAACAGCGTTTGTTTTCTTCTCCCTTACACTTCTAGATTGAGGCTGATTCATTTGCCTACTATTAGGAGCCGACGGACTATGTTGAGCTCCATGATGATGTATAGGTTAGTTAGTGGGAATATTCCATGCTTGGAATTGATATCTAGGATTAGGATAAATGTTCCTTTTAGGGCATCTCGGAATTACTAGTTTCTTTTCATTGATTTTAAACATTCGAATTATGCTTCCGTGGAGCCTATTCGTAGGATGTGCATTAATTTCAATTCAATCTATCATCTAGTTGACACTAACCTTAGTATTGATATGATGAAGTCTAGAATTTTAGCATATTTGGATAACTAATACATTAGTTTTATTGAATATCCTAATATTTGATCTTGTGTTTTAATATATCCGGCTGATGCGTCCTTCTCTGTAGCTGGTTAGCTCCCTCTGCCTCCACCCCGCAATGCTCCGAATCATGGTGTGTACGCTGTCCCTACGTTATGGGGACGAGGCCCTCACGGTCGGAAGGGGCGGGAAAGTGGGCGATGGGACCGTTCGTAAAAAAAAATCGATAATAATTTTATGTTGGGCGAGAAAACAACATTTTTGCGGAAAAATGTTTCATGTTTCTCATCCATTTTATCATTTCTAATATTGAATTAAAGTGATCTATTTTTAGTAAATATATATAAATGAAATAAAAATGACATAAACATTTTAAGTATGTGAGTACGGTGTGAAC
Organism: Haematobia irritans; assembly: GCF_050003625.1. NCBI lineage: Eukaryota > Metazoa > Arthropoda > Insecta > Diptera > Muscidae > Haematobia > Haematobia irritans. Next base: position 81,391,023 of record NC_134398.1, read on the forward strand.
ATGTTATGTCGGTAACTATTTGTTTTAGTAAAGAACAACTTTTAACCTACATATGTAACAAATCTCTTTAGAAGAGAGTCAATAGCTATTTAGACTACGGAGTGTTCAAAATGAAGGCCGAAACACAATGAAAAAAGCAGGCATACACAGAGAAAGAAATTAACGTTATGTAAGGTACATTTAACCATAAATAAATATGATTTAGCGTCTACGTTACATAAGGTTAGTTAGTTTAAACATTGTCTTGTTGACTCGAATTTAACAAAAAAATTGTTAATTTAACTATACCAATAGGTATAGTTCCTAAACTAACACTAAATGTTTGGGACACATATGTTAGAATATATTAGGTGTGTTCCTTTACTTTACTCGTAGTAAAAAGTAGTAAAAGAGAGAAATATCGACAATCCTCTCAGATTTCTAAATTTTTTAAATGTACAGGAACGAAAATATAGTAAAAATGTCAAATAAAAAACAAAAGAAGCATTGTGATTTGAATAAATATTTTCAAAACATGTACACTGAAAAAACAGTGACCCCCCCAGGAAGACAACTTTTGATTAATTTTAGAAAATTTTTAATATTTTTAGAAAATTTTAACTAAACAGTATTACAAGCGCTAGCATCGCGCCGATATCACAAAAATAAGTAAATATTTTTCGACAAATTCAAGAAAATTTATTAGACATAAATAATTTTTTTCACTTTTTAAAGAAAATTTTGTATTTTGAAGGAAAAAAATGGAGTTCAAAATTGCAAGAATGTCTTTAGTGACATACGAAGTTCTTGATGGACGCTTTTGTAGTAAAATTTACAAATTTGAAGAAATAATGAACTATTTTATGACAAATACGAATTTAGTAAATCTCTATCCTTAACTTGTGTATAATTTTTTCCCGTCTTTTAGTTAATTTAACTAACGTACGCAAAAAATTATTAGAGCAAATGAAACTTTCACCGAATATAATAAGTTCACGAACTAAAATATAGTTAAATTGGCTTTAGTGAAATAGTGAGTTCACTTTTTTTTGAGTGTAGGTAAATTAAATACTTTTATATCGCAATTATTTTGACAAATGGCAGATTTTTTGCAGGAAACTTTGAAATCCTTATTACGATAGAAAGAAGCTATGGTTTTTACTTTGTTATAAAAAGTACGCCTTTTGCAAAATTTTTAATCAAAGTAAAACCCTGGCTTCTGGGCCATAAAGTAAAATAATAGCGCATATTATCAGTATCTTATAAGGTGGGGTTTTTCATTCCGTTTGTAACACATACAAACGAATTCTGACTATAGAAAGTATATATAGTCTTGATCAGGGAGAAATTATCAGACGATGTCTCTCTGTCTGGCTATCTGTTGTAATCGGGCTACTTCCTTCAATAATGAACATATAGTGCTGAAATTTTACCAGACACGTTTTTCTTCTACAAGCAGGTCAATTTTGAAGATGGACTACATCGGCCTAAGTTTCGATTTTGCTTCCATATGAACCGACCCCCCAGTTGGGGTCTTCATGACATAGACATTAAAACATTTAGCCGATTTGCATGAAATTCAAAACGTAGAGGTACTTTTGGTCCATTAAAGGTTGCGTCGAATTTGGTGTGAGTCGGTCAATGTTTTGGTACTTTTTTTCGAAACAAGTGGTATTGGTTCGGCATTGTTTTGAAATTCCAAATTGTGGAGTGGAAGGTGCACAATTTTTTTCCTCCAGAATACGTAGAATTTTATAAGGAATGTAGTTAAGAAAATATAACAACAATCGATCTTAAAACTATCCTTCTAGACTCAAAATACAGACCCCACTTTGTTCAAATTTTGCAAAAAAAATAAATTGTAAGGCCCTATCTCGAAAATATTATATATATTCGCACACATACACAATCTTTTTATGGTGGTTTATACACAGAGAATACAGATAGGTTGTGACAACCGAATTTATTGCCAACCTCCTTTTGGCAGTTGTAGCTACTATCAGTTGGCAGTTGTGTCACCCGATTTATTCGGTCGACACAACTAATACAACATATGGTGTTGGTTGGGTCTGCCGACGCATCGGTTGTGGTTACCATCATCATTCGGTTGTGTTGCCTAACCTTAATAATACTCATGACCGTATTAAAAATCAATTCCTTCTCTATTAAATATTATATTTATTTATTTAAGTATGTATATGTATATTGGTATAAATAAATAAAAATACAATGTATTTGATATCAAAAGATGAAAATTGCATTTAAAAATGTTTAGCGATTAAGTTAAATTTTCCATATCGCAATATATAACATCACCAATTTAGACGATATGGTGAAAATCTGTATTATCGGAACTGTAGCAAGGTCATGTTGATGCTTGATAAATCTTAACCGAGAAATGTTGGCTCAAATGGTGTTTGTTTTGGGCGGTAGGGAATAAATTTTACACTTAAACATTTAAGAAAATGGTATGATCACATCATAGACTGGACGATGCTAAGGATAAATAGCTGTAGAGACTGCATCACTTGGTATATAAAACTGGTATCCCGCAGTACAATGGGCCCATGGTATATAAATGTATCCGATTTCCTATGCAAAGATATTAACCAATTAAACATATTGAAGTGGAAATTGGGGTATATCCCAATCCGTTTTCGGGCATATAAAATAATCAGGACCTAAATAAGGTTCCAATCTTTAAGGTTTTTGTATGTAGCATCGTGGAGGTTTATTTCCCATCGCTTTCACTTCTCACGCTATCTTGACCTGATTTCCCTGAATATTTGACTTCTTGCCCATTGAGAAAGTGCATTTCTATGTCTCAGTTCTTCAGAAAATTTATTGTTATATTTCTGACGTTTCAATATGGAAATATTAAAAATACGCATTCTTTCGACATTAAATAATTATTTAAATAGAAATGACATCGGAAAAATAATTTAAAAGACATTCGGTTGTGAAAACCATCCGTAAGTGGTGATTTCTATGTGACAGTTACGACAATTAATTACGGCAGGTTGTGTGATCCGAATTCAAGCAAATTTTTTTAAAATAGAGATATTTAGTTCCTACAACTGTTTGTCTTCTATCACAAACGAAAATCTATTGAAATGGTCGAATCATGGTAGTAGAGACAAGCATGTGATTGCAAATATAGTATATCGATTGGGACAATTGATATTTAATTATAAATGTAGATATTTCATTGCTTCAACCGATTTCCAACCTATCTCTTCTCTGTGTGTAAGTTCTATCCAGCAAATCATGAAAATCGGCGCATAATTACGCGTTTGCCAAGTAAAACTAAATTTCATACATCCGAGGTGTCCAACTTCCAACGTCTATAGGCCAGCCCGTGAATCCACTAGGGACCTACAAACCTCTAAATATTGAGAAAAACATCTCAGCTTTGGCATAAAGAAAAAATTATGATGATATCTTAATCCATTAAAAAGTTACAAAAGTATTTCCAAAAAAGTGATTTGGAACTACTTTAGTTTGTAAAATTCGAAAACAAATAATTATTTTTGTCATGACATATCTACAACTTTTACTCGAAAGAATTTGTCGAGTAACTTGTAGTAAAAAAATTTTAAAAGAGACATGCATTTTGACGTTGTTCTCTTAAAATTGTTTACTACTTTTACTATTTTTTGGGGTTGAGGAACGGTTTCTAGTAAAAACTAGTAAAAGTACACCCTTACAAAAAATCGCTTCTGTAACATATACTCCCAAACATATTTTGCTTCAAGCATATACATTTTTGGGTATTGCCCAAACATTTATATGTTTGATCTCTTCCAATATATAATATGTTTGAAAGCATATTGGTCTAAACAATATATGTTTGGGTAGTCTAAGTTCCAAACATTTTGTATTTTTGCATCCAAATTCAATAATGTTGTCTTCCAAAAAACAATATGTTATTATGTGAACATACAATACGTTTGGAAGCATTTTGCACCCAAAAATATTATATGCCTAAAAAAAATTCTCCCAAACAATATTGTGCTCAAAATTTTATTTATTTATTTATATATTTACAATCATAATGAATTATGAAAATAAACAGGTAATATAGGTGCTAACAACATAGGTTTTCGACCTGAATGCTCAAAATTTTGTTTCTGCCCAATTGTATATTCCCCCACATCTTTCTCACTTCCACCAGATTTTTTAGTTCTTAGCACTTTTTTCTGTGATACAAACATTGTAGAAGAAATTATTCAATTTTATGATTTTTTTATTTTAATTTTACCTTTTGCCGGACGGGGATTCGAACAGCGGACCACACAGTTTGTAAGGATCAAAGAAGTAGTAGATCAATTGCCCAAGGAAAAATAAAATGTTAATTTTGTAATAACAAGCAACAACCACCAACTTAATTCAATATCGCTCCCTGTTAAATAGCGCTCCAAGCTACTAAACACATATATGTTTATAGGCTATTTCTAAATTAATATATGTTTGCATCCAAGCATATTATATTTACAAACATTTTATGTCCCAAACATAATATGTTCTAACATATTAACATATATGTCCCAAACATGTTATGCTAGTTTATGAACATTATATGCTTGCACTCAAAAATATTGTGTTTAAAAATTTGTGTTCCAAACATATAATGTTTATAGCCAAACATATGAAAAACAGTCTTTTTCATCCGTGTAGTAACTAGTAGTACGTAAAGGAACACAACTATTATGTTTGGGGCACGAATGTTTCATAAAAAAATATGTGTGAATGTAAACATACACTGTCTCAAACAATTCTCCGTACACCAATCAATTGAAAATATATTTCACTGTATCTCAAAAAATATATGGCCGATTCGATTCAAAAAAATAATTTTTTAAAGTTCAATAAGTTCATTAAATAATTACCAATTCATAAAGATTTAATATGGTTTACTTTTATTAAACACAAAAACTAAAAGAAAAAACTCCAAAAATTAAACTCAAAAATTTGTCCGTACAGTTTAAGAAAAGCGAAATAGACAACACTCAAGTCTAACGGTTGTTAAATTGTTGTTGTTTTAGTAAATTGTGATCGTTGTCGATTCTTATTAAGTCGTTTGCTTGGTTGGATTGTCTAATTTGCTTCCAAAATGAGTACAAATAATAAAAATCATACAAAGATTCCCATCGAATCGGCCATATATTTTTTGAGATACAGTGAAATATATTTTCAATTGATTGGTGTACGGACAATTGTTTGAGACAGTGTATATAAATTGACAAATTTCGCGTAAACAAATGTATGTTGTGATATTTTATGCAGAGAGCGACAGAGAGAGAGGGAGTACAGAGAAAGAAATAGAGATGGAAACCGGGAGGGAGAATCAAAAAGAGAAATTTCTGTGAAACCGTTTGTATGTTGTTTCGGAAAACTGTGTTATGATAAAGCCAAAAGTTTGATATGTTTAAGTCCAAATATTATTTAATTTGAATATTAGAATGAGTATTCGGAGTAAAGAGAACAGACATTCGTAACCAAGAGAATAGACATTTGAAAAAAAACAGCATGCGTTTTCGCCTTGAGAGCAGCATTTTACGTATGTGTGGACATGTGTTTTATTTATCAGTTTGGCACTATGGGCACCATTTTTTTCTTGGTTCGTTAAAAGAAATCGGAACGTACGAGGAATAAGTCAAAATATTCAAGCAAAGAAAATAAAAAAACTGTGGCAATTATACAAAAATTACAAAGGGATCTTCATAAAAATAACGGAAGGGCACTATACTCTTTTTAGAGTTGGGTCAGTAAAATGAAAAAGGAGGAAGTAGTGAAACATTAAACAGTAAAATGTATAAAAACAAAGTTTAGTTCCTCTTTATTAATAAGTAGTCCAAGAGGAGTTGACGGACACCTTCAAATATAAAAGCGGGCATTAAGTTCGAGTTTTGCACCTAAAACAATTGAAAAAGTTTATTTTCTTTAAAATGAGTTATTAAAGAAAAGTAAAAAGCAAAACAGAGTCATTTTAGAGCAATAAAGCCAACTTAATACCGGCCTGCTAGTAAAAAACTGTTCAAGCCTAAATAAAGTTATGTATATTATAAAAATTATTTATATATGTTTATACTCGACTCCACGTTCTTCTTTTGTTAGAGTTTTTGAATTCCTTCCAAAATTTCAAACTTTTATACCAAAAACAGTTTTTTGTTACAAAATTGTTATTTTTGCACTAAAAAAATAATATTTTATCCAAAAGCTCTGTCCATTTCGTGTGTTCAATTCCTGCTCCGACCGAATACCATTTGTTTTTTTAAATTTACACATTTATATTTATACTACACCCAGAAAAAAGTGTCTTCGAAACTAAAGGAAAAAATGTTCATCAATTTAGTTTAGCCATTTTATTTCCATTCAGTTACATTTTTGTGTGAAATAATAAAATTTACTTGTTTCAGTAAAAAAAATCCTAAACTGAAAGCAGTTAGGAATAGTTCATTAGAATAAGGCATGGCATTTTACCAATACTGTTTTCTTCGCTGGGTATAAGAATTTTCTACTGAAAAAGAAAATTTTATTCACTGATAACAAAGCATTCGTAAAAATAAACAAAAACCGAACTAAAACCAAGTTTCCTCAAATTTAGAAAGATTTCTTATAAAATGATAATTCTGCCTTCCTTTATTATAGAAAGCTTATCATACATACGAATAACACTTGGCATAGAAAAATATTTTAGTTCGTTCGTACTAAGAAGTATTCAATCCTTTCAAAACTTAAGGAAACACACTTGTTAGAATATAGGAAAATGTCCTACATTTCTTTTTTCTACCTGTAATCGATACCTGTCATCGATGTGTTTGCGCGTGGGTTGTTTTTTTAGTTTGATTCGTGTTGTTATGGTATACGGAGAGATTGTTAAAAAATAATATTGTAAAATAATATAACAAAAAACAAATAAAATATACAAAATATTTGTTATTTTAAATTAGTGAGAAAATGTTCGTTTTTTGAAAATTGGTTTATAAAAAAAGAAAACACCAGCAGAATAACAACCCCTTCATTTTGGAATCTTCAATTATGAGGTAATATTCAGTGACGCTAACCTTTTGTGAAAAAAATTGGTTTAGGATTTTTTTGTTTATATTTGTAGGTATTGAAATTGTAAAAGGTGCTAGGCAGCAACTTATTCAAAGTGAAAGGTACTAGAAGAAGAAAAAATGTGTTTTAATATTTCAAGGACAGCCGATGCTGTTGATTCTAAATAAATATATTTAATATATATTAATAAAACATGTCTTTTATTGAAGAAAAAATTGCTTATATAAATACATAAAATTGTATTCAAAAACGAAGGTAAGCAGTTCTAAATTTGAAGTAAAAAGTTTACTACAAATACGTAAGATTTGTCCAAATGAATGAAAAAAGTCCAATAAAATCATTCCATATATGAATTCAATTCAGTTAAATTTTGTTCATTCTGTAGTATAGTGGTACATAAATATAGGAAAATGTTAACTAATATATCAAATGCGTTCCTCCTAATTTCTACAAAAATCACATCGTTCAAACAAATAAAAATGTCTTTGGCGCTATACGAAGTTCAACTTTCTTCACAATGAGTTCATTTTAATTTAAAGAAGGGGTCACTTTTTTCTGGGTGTATATTAAATGTTTATAATGGAACTTCTAAATGTGGGTTCTTAAAGATTTACAGTCAGAAAAGAACAGAAAAGAACACAACTCGAACTTAATGCCCGCTTTTATATTTGAAGGTGTCCGTCAACTCCTCTTGAACTACTTATTAATAAAGAGGAACTAAACTTTGTTTTTATACATTTTACTGTTTAATGTTTCACTATTTCCTCCTTTTTCATTTTACTGTCCCAACTCTAAAAAGAGTATAGTGCCCTTTCATTATTTTTATGAAGACCACTGATTTCTTTTAACGAACCAAGAAAAAAATTGTGCCCATAATGCCAAAATGATAAACAAAACACATGTCCACACATACACGCTCACAAAAAATCGCTTCTGTAACATATACTCCCAAACATATTTTGCTTCAAGCATATACATTTTTGGGTATTGCCCAAACATTTATATGTTTGATCTCTTCCAATATATAATATGTTTGAAAGCATATTGGTCTAAACAATATATGTTTGGGTAGTCTAAGTTCCAAACATTTTGTATTTTTGCATCCAAATTCAATAATGTTGTCTTCCAAAAAACAATATGTTATTATGTGAACATATAATATGTTTGGAAGCATTTTGCACCCAAAAATATTATATGCTTAAAAAAATTCTCCCAAACAATATTGTGCTCAAAATTTTATTTATTTATTTATATATTTACAATCATAACGAATTATGAAAATAAACAGGTAATATAGGTGCTAACAACATAGGTTTTCGACCTGAATGCTCAAAATTTTGTTTCTGCCCAATTGTATATTCCCCACATCTTTCTCACTTCCACGAGATTTTTTAGTTCTTAGCACCTTTTTCTGTAATACAAACATTGTAAAAGAAATTATTCAATTGTATGATTTTTTATTTTATTTTAATTTTACCTTTTGCCGGACGGGGATTCGAACAGCGGACCACACAGTTTGTAAGGATCAAAGAAGTAGCTGATCAATTGCCCAAGGAAAAATAAAATGTTAATTTTGTAATAACAAGCAACAACCACCAACTTAATTCAATATCGCTCCCTGTTAAATAGCGCTCCAAGCTACTAAACACATATATGTTTATAGGCTATTTCTAAATTAATATATGTTTGCATCCAAGCATATTATATTTACAAACATTTTATGTCCCAAACATAATATGTTCTAACATATTAACATATATGTCCCAAACATGTTATGCTAGTTTATGAACATTATATGCTTGCACTCAAAAATATTGTGTTTAAAAATTTGTGTTCCAAACATATAATGTTTATAGCCAAACATAGGAAAAACAGTCTTTTTCATCCGTGTAGACGATGATTGGGACACATATGTCCCATTAGTTTCGCTACCTTTATAGAAAAACGATGTAACCGAATTAGTTCATTTAAACGTTTATCCTTAGAGGAGGAGTTGATACACGTGATACTAAAAATACAGCCACCTCAGACAATCAATACTTGAAGTTTTTAAACAAAATCCAAATTTTTCGTGTTTATAATTTTCCCACACACAAAGTACGCACAAATACTTCAATTTAAATTTACAATTTCATAATTACATTTGTTCTGCGTCGATAGAATCTATTTTTTGAAATTGGTTGATAAATGTAAATTTTTCAACGGAAATACGAAATGGGACATATATGTCCCATTCGTCTTCAAAGGGTTAAACATGAATTTTACTTTGGGTCAGATAATTTCTTGCATTGTTTGTTCTTTTAACATTTGATTATTATTCTCGTCAAGTCCACAAGCTTTCCTTTTGGGGAAATTGTTTATTATAATCTCCAGATCTGTGTGTTATTTTCAGTGCAATGAAACCATTCAACAACTTGATTTACTCTATTGTTGCGTCACTCGAAACACATCCTCCGAGAAACAACGATTTCGAATAAATTATCTTGCAAAGGCGTTGCACTTATCCATCGCAGCTACACCTAAAGGACCTAAAACTCCCTTCGAGTAATGAGTGGCATTGTGAATTCCCAAAAACAAATATATTTTTTGTCTTTAATCATGAAATTAATTGATCCAATTGATTTTTATTTGAAATGTCTTCAATCACAGGAATAATAGTATCAATCACCGACGTCAATCAAAAAAATTAATTGATCCAATTAACAATTTAATTGATACTATTAATTTTTTGATTGATTTTAGTTTTAATTGGAAAATTTGTTAAATCAATTTAATTTTTAATTGAATATCTATCAAAATTCAATTAAAAGTTTAATTGTAAATATTTTGGTGAAATTTTTTCTGTGTTCTTACGCTTCAAAATCTTCGTCACATTCCAAAAAGGTTTTGATATATAACTCTAAATTGTAGTAGACCCAAACAAATGTTTGCAAGTAAAGGAAGTAGTTTGACACAACTGTATTTAATAGTAAATGTAGAATTTTCATTTCTGCAACCATTTTCGAACCAATCTTTTCCCTTCGTGTTAGGTTAGGTTAGGTCAGATGTATACTGAGTTGACCTGTATGAACTACGCCAGATAAATTCACTTGAATAATGATAATGACGTTCTCATGCATTTGCATTTCGATAGTATTTGTGGCCACCTATTACACAAGGGAACAATGGTTGTGTTGATTAAGAACTGAATATTGTTTTTAAGGTTATTTGGGACGCTGAACCCAAATCTTCACTTGGTTTTTCCAGCTCGACTTTTCGAGATATACCGTTATGTTCAAAATTAAGGCACTTCCGCTACGTATATTCCCACCAAAGCATCGCCAAAAAAAGTAGTGAAAATGTTTTTTTTGGATCCGGAAGTGGTGCAAAATTGACGCAGAAGCGATGAATTTAACTTGTCATAGGACGGATTTCAACCCTTTCAGCAGCCGTTGAACTGCATTTGCATCACTTATTAAGGTGTGATGTGAATTCAGTGATTTGGATGTGAATTAAGAAATTTTGTGATATTTTGATAAATGTTCGACATCAAATATTTTCAAAACTTAACAATTTTTCCAGAATGGATTTAGCGTTTTTTCGGCAAAATTTAAATAAATTGTACCATTTTATTAATTCTTAATCTGCTTAACCTAACAAAAAAAAATAATTTCCCATTAAAATTATGAAAAAAGCGTTTTATAAAAAAATGAATCAAATGAACTTCCTGTGTAGTTAAAATAAAGAACATCTTTGGGAGCACATTTTTGGAAGTGCGTTTAAAGCTGTGCCTTTAGAAGAACTTTCGAAATTTTTTTGCTGGTTTGGAATAACTTGAAAACAGTTCAACATTTTTGGAAGTGCGTTTAAAGCTGTGCCTTTAGAAGAACTTTCGAAATTTTTTTGCTGGTTTGGAATAACTTGAAAACAGTTAAAAAATCCGAAACTCCCAAACAATATTCTCTTTAAGCCGTGCTTACATTATTTTTCATTTTTCCAAGTAGTTTTAGAGATATCGTTTGAAAAAAAAAAATTTAATTAAAAAAAAATTGTTCTTCAAAAAATTCCTAAAAAATAAAAATGGGAAAAAATCACACTTTCGGTTAGGTTAATATATTTAGAATAAAATGAGCTTTATTTCATTACAATCCGTGCACAACTTTTGATTTTGTTCACTATTTACTGAATTGATATAAATCGCGATTTCCATACACAAATAACATTTTCTAATGTTTTCTAATTTGTCCCATTTTTATTTTTTATGAATTTTTAAAGAACAATTTTTTTTTCGATTTGAGTGCAGTTGGATGGGTTTATTTTGAGCGTGCTTCCTCTTTTTTTTCTTTTTTCATTCGTTTTGTTTTGTTAATGTTGGTTTTTTCTTTCATTATTGTTGTTGTATTTTTGATTTCAGCTTAAAACCATGTATTGACTAAACTACAAGTGTAGCTTAACCAACAGGGAGCCACCGTGGTGCAATGGTTAGCATGCCCGCCTTGCATACACAAGGTCGTGGGTTCGATTCCTGCTACGACCGAACACCAAAAAAGTTTTTCAGCGGTGGATTATCCCACCTCAGTAATGCTGGTGACATTTCTGAGGGTTTCAAAGCTTCTCTAAGTGGTTTCACTGCAAGGTGGAACGCCGTTCGGACTCGGCTATAAAAAGGAGGTCCCTTGTCATTGAGCTTAACATGGAATCGGGCAGCACTCAGTGATAAGAGAGAAGTTCACCACTGTGGTATCACAATGGACTGAATAGTCTAAGTGAGCCTGATACATCGGGCTGCCACATAACCTAACCTAACCTAACCAACAGAGGAAAAGAATGTTTGTCAAATTTATTTGGGCAGAGCCCTATAGACTGCAAGATGGTTGGATGGACGCACGTTTCGGATCACCACATTCCTCATCAGCATCCTCTACTTGCAGCAAAACTATCAACCAATTATCAGTATAAATTCAGGCCGTTCACAAAACCCAAAAGGTTTTACATGATAGCCGGCTTATGCCGAAATAAATTCGTACAAACATATCTCTTTTCCTTTGCCACCGTCAAATCATCGATTTTTTTTCCTCTCTTGGTTAAGCTACACTTGTACTTTAGTCAATGCATGGTTTTAAGCTGAAATCAAAAACAACAACAATATTCAAAATTTTCTAAAATTAATCAAAAGTTTTCTTCCTGGTGGGTTCACTGTTTTTCCCGAGTACTGTTACCAAAATTTTTCCAATTAAAATTTTAATTGGACTGGACTGGAAAATATTCAATTAAAATGTAAGTGTTTCAGCAAATTTTTTAATCGAAACATAAAACAATCGCAAAAATTAATTGTATCAATTAAGTTTTTAATTGGAACAATTAATTTTTTAATTGACTTTGGTGATTGATAATTGGATCAATTAATTTCGTGAATGAAGACAAACATTCCAAATTACTATACCATATTAGTTTATTTCTCTGCGGAAACCAGATCCAATACCATTCCCTTATATTAGTAAGGGGGGGTTTTAAAGCATTTTTTCCTCACCTGGACTATATAGCTGGGCCAGTTCTTGAGCTCCTTTATGTTGTGGTCCCCATCTTGGTGCTGTTTTTTCTGTGAACGTTTGCTCCAATGCTGAATTGCCATTTGGATCATCTTCGTACATTGAGTTTTCCAATATCTCCTGATCACTTTTCAGAGACATCTGAAAGACAAAGTAAAATCAAATATACGCAAGTTTATACGTGTCTCTATTTGTTTAGCTCAAACAAAAATTAAATTACAATGTTAAGAGACCTTAACATTCGATTTGTATCCTCCAAATCTCAATGACAATGTGTTACAAAAGAAAACTTAGGACTGTTGACTTTTATGGACAAATTGAATCCACAAAGGCAGAATGAGAATTGAATGTTAATGGCGCACCTGTTGTTCAGAAGGTGAGAATAAAACTGCTGCTGTTTCGTTTTCAATAAAATGTGGAGACAAGTAGCACACTCCATGTGTTAGCCAATGCGTGATATTGTCCTGGCTTCTATGTGAACTTTTGACGATGGTCATCATTTTAACGGGTATCAATGCAACAACCTTGCAATATAAGGACTAATAGGCTTCTATTTACATACATGCGCAAATAGACGATATGTCTAAAACATGCGATCCTTGAAAAAATATCCCACATTAAGAATTCTTTTAAGTGAATTAAAGAAAAAGTCTAATCAGTCATAGTTTTGTAAGAAAAACGTCTTACAAATAACCAATTCCAAAGGAAACTATTGTTGTTGGAACATACGGTGGTGGCTTGTACATGTGTATCCAATATTATTTTAAAACGCCTAAGAAATTATAAAATGCCTTGTTTTTAATCTGAAGTATTCATTAGGATACTAATTTAAAAATCTAAAAAGAATTTTCTCAAAATCGCATGAAACAGGGAAATTCTGAGGAATTATGTGAAATAAGTAAATGTATTCATAATTGGACGTTATATTATTTTTGTCTGACATCTCACAAACGAGCAAAAATACATACTTTTTGGCGTTACGTCAGCTCTTCACATTCTACAAAACAATTTAACATACACCGAAAAAAGTAAACTCTTTTATAGGAAGAATGTACTACCTCGCGCGAAAATTGTACTAAATTGTACTCCAGATTTTGAGATTTCCACAAAGCGTTGTTAAAACCAAGACAATTTAATGTCCTTTTCTATTTTTTAATTGCAGTTCACGAAATTACATCCTCTCATCCTACATCCTAACTAAAAGTATAGAAGAAAATCATTGGTGCCAAATCATGACCATTTTAACCATACAGTAGTTTATTCTTACTATTTTTGGGAATCGTACAAAAATGTTCTTTTGCTTGAGTTCATATTGAACTTATGTGTACGATCGTTTAACTTTATACCCACGTTTAGTTCATAAAACGTTTGAGACACACTTAAAAAAGTAAGATTTCATTAAGCTTTGGAAAAGTTCGAAGAACATAATAAACTTTAACTACTAGCAAATATATTTTTTTTTTTTTGCAATAAAAAATAAGTTAAATTCAGCGTTAATTTAACTACGGATTTTTTTCTTTGTAGCCGATTTTATGGACCACAATGCACACCCAGTGAAAGAAGAAATTCTACAGGACTGACGTCCAAAACATACGGCAATGAATTGGGTATAAAATAAAAATATGTTGAGTATGTAAAGTCCATAGCAAAGTTCGAGTCTAAATCCGATCGGAAATTTTTGAGATTCTTAAAAAAAGTCTGGCAGAAACTTGTGCAAAAATCATAACATTTTGTACCGAGTTCCCATTTATGGACAACCCTCTACTTTCAATTTTCAAAAAATTGGGCAAAAGGGAACCCTCTCCTCTCCATCGCCCCTCACCGACCAGATATCGGAAAATCACGTACGTTTCGTTTCACAAACTACCCAACGGTCCCTATAAACTCCAAGTAAATCGACGAAGTTTAGATTTTTTACTATCTGGATATCGAAAAAGCATGTATCCTGTATTAATTTAATCACTTTCTCCCACGACCACTGCAAATTTCAAGTAAATCGGAGAAGGCTATATTTTGATTTATTTTATTTTAAAGGGACGTCACATTCCCGAACAAATATCGACAAATACAGAAGTGGACAGCACCCTTAACCTTTGCTGAAAATGTTAGGAACTACACCAAAACATGGAACGATACATCTCATTTTCAATACATCTATTTTTGGTCTTAAAATACCTATAGATTTCCAATTTCAGGAAAATCGGATTGAAAATACGGTTTCTAGAAGCCCAAGAAGTAAAATTGGGAGATCGAACTATATGGGGAATGGGGGCTATATCAAAACATGGACCGATATAGACCATCTTCGAACTTGACCTGCTTGGAGACAAAAAACGAGTTTGTGCAAAAATTAAACGAGATAGCTTTATTATTGAAGGTTGTAGCGTGGTTACGACATATTTCCAGACAGACAGACGGTCATTGTTATATAGTCTTAGAATTTCTCCCTGATCAAGAATATATATACGTTATATAGTCCGAAATCGATATTTCGATGTGTTACAAATGGAATGACAAACTTATTATACCCCCATCACCATTCTATGGTGGTGCGTATAATAAATCTGTAAAAGCGGAATAACATTATAACTTTTTGGCAAATTTTATTATAACTTGGTGGGGAATTTGGATCATTTCCAACAATTGAAAAAGTTTATTTCCGTTAAAATGAAATGTTAAAAAAGTAACCGTGAATAAATGGCTATTTTAACGTTAACATTTTTGTCGCAAAAAATACATGGTTTGCCGAAATCAGATACAAAAATTTCGAGACAATTACATGGTTGCGACAAACAGGTTCCATGTTCACCGTCCAACAATAACATTTTGCTCTGGAAACATATTTGGGGTGATCATAACAGGTTGGCTGATAAGTCCCCGGTCTGACACATTATTTTTATATTGTACCAACCTTCAAATGATTCGTGTCAAAATTTGACGTCTGTAAGTCAATTAGTTTGTGAGATAGAGCGTTTTTTGTGAAACACCTTTTGTTATTGTGAAAAAAATGGAAAAAAGGAATTTCGTGTTTTGATAAAATACTGTTTTCTGAAGGGAAAAAATACGGTTGAAGCAAAAACTTGGCTTGATAATGTGTCTGTCCCAGGGAAATCAAAAATAATTGATTGGTATGCAAAATTCAAGCGTGGTGGAATGAGCACGGAGAACGTAGTGGACGCCCGAAAGAGGTGGTTACCGACGAAAACATCAAAAAAATCCACAAAATGATTTTGAATGACCGTAAAATGAAGTTGATCGAGATAGCAGAGGCCTTAAAGATATCAAAGGAACGTGTTGGTCATATCATTCATCAATATTTGGATATGCGGAAGCTCTGTGCAAAATGGGTGCCGCGCGAGCTCACATTTGACCAAAAACAACAACGTGTTGATGAGCGGCGTTTGCAGCTGTTAACTCGTAATACACCCGAGTTTTTCCGTCGATATGTGACAATGGATGAAACATAGCTCCATCACTACACTCCTGAGTCCAATCGACAGTCGGCTGAGTGGACAGCGACCGGTGAACCGTCTCCGAAGCGTGGAAAGACTCAAAAGTCCGCTGGCAAAGTAATGGCCTCTGTTTTTTGGGATGCGCATGGAATAATTTTTATCGATTATCTTGAGAAGGGAAAAACCATAAACAGTGACTATTATATGGCGTTATTGGAGCGTTTGATGGTCGAAATCGCGGCAAAACGGCCCCATATGAAGAAGAAAAAAGTGTTGTTCCACCACGACAACGCACCGTGCCACAAGTCATTGAGAACGATGGCAAAAATTCATGAATTGGGCTTCGAATTGCTTCCCCACCCACCGTATTCTCCAGATCTGGCCCCAGCGAATTTTTCTTGTTCTCAGACCTTAAAAGGATGCTCGCAGGGAAAAAATTTGGCTGCAATGAAGAGGTGATCGCCGAAACTGAGGCCTATTTTGAGGCAAAACCGAAGGAGTACTACCAAAATGGTATCAAAAAATTGGAAGGTCGCTATAATCGTTGCATCGCTCTTGAAGGGAGCTATGTTGAATAATAAAAACGAATTTTGACAAAAAAAATGTGTTTTTCTTTGTTAGACCGGGGACTTATCAGCCAACCTGTTCTTCCTCCTCTGGGTGTGTGCTTATTTGATATAGCAGCAAAAAAAGGGCTTCCAAAAAAGTAGTTTGGATCCCCAATCTGTGTGTCATACGACGGAAGTACTCCCTTCTTGGATCCTTTGCATTGCTTTAGAAGTTGTGCTCTGGAAGTTAATTTGAATGAAGAAATTTAAAAAGCGAAAAAAAAATTCAACCAATTTCACTTTTTTTATCCATATGTTTTATTACACTATTATTTTCCTATTTAATTTTTACAATTTGAAAAACTTTTTCGCTCCGAGCAGGGATTGAACCTGGGTTTGGTGGCACCATAACAGATCGCCTTAGCACACTCCATTGAACACAAACGCCATTGAACATAAATCGTCGAAAGGTCAATTCAAATGTTTGTGATATGATCGTAATACGACACCAAGGAATAACATTCTAATTGTTTCTCGAGATGTTCTTTATTAGTATGAACGAAAAAATAAGAAACGCAGGTTCAAATCTCACCAGCGGCAATTTTTTTATTAAATATTTGTCTAAAAAAATATTTTTTGTATGGTATGCATCGTTTTTATTTTTTGTTTTCGGCATATATTTTCGTATAAATATATTTTTTCTATTACAAATCAACAAAAAAAAAAATAAAAATTCCCGTAATTTGCAAAACCTTCTCAAAAGAACTTCCATGGAAGCGAAAAAGTCAAACGGCACAGGTTCAAATGCCAGCGGGGATGAAATTTATTTTTTTATTATTATTTTTTTACTTTTTTATTAATTTTCTATTTTTTTTTTTTTCTTTTTTATTAGTTTTCTATTATTTTGTAAAATGTAATTGTCCAAAATTTGCACTTAATATAGCCTGATTGCGTTCTTTCTAATACTTGCCCACAAGGACTGCATCGGAAGTAGAAAAAAACATTTGGGGGATCCCAAGATGCGCTTTAGAAGAAATCTTTGTGTACTTGTCCAAAAGGACTGCATCGGAAGTGGAAAACAATCATTGGGGGATCCCACGATGCTCTTTAGAAGAAATGTTTGTGGACTTGCCAAAAGGACTGCATAGGAAGTTGGAAAAACTCGGTGGGGGATTCTGGGATGGGCTTTAAAAGAAATGTTTGTGGAACAACTTACAATTTTTTTGCTGGGATGTGATATCTATTTCTGTGAAATGGCCACAATTTCGTAAAAATAAGTTTAGGAGTATATATTTTGACTTATAAAATTACCAAACCCTTATTTTACAACTGACTTTAAAGAAATTTGTTTTCTTTTTAAATTCCGGATACAATAACCCTTTGGAGATTTTCCATTGGATGAAATTTTCCTACGACAATATTAGACAATGTTAAATTAAATTAATTACAGAGTGTGAAATTAATTTAATTACAAAGTTCAAATTAATTTATGAGCTAATAAAAAGGGTTTAGAACATATAATTTTCGCAAAAACCATGTATTTTGTTTTGCGAAAAGAATTTTCTAGCTGAAAAAAAATTATGGTGGCAATAAGCATTTAAATGGTCATGAAATGCGACGAACATTACAGGAAAAGGTGCCAAGAACTAAAAAATTTCGTGGAAGTGAAAACTATGTGAGGGAATGAGCACAAGTCAGTAGTGTTGGTTGTTGCTTAGAAAGTGTGCTGTTAACCTCTAAGGCTAGGTTAATTTACAAATAAAACACAACGGTTGATTTGAGTACTTGTTTATTACAACTGGGGGCTAATCACGTCATTCGATATCGAATTCATAATCGTATCGAAAAAATTGTCGATACAATTAAAAGCTTGGATCACGGCATTCGATCGAAATTTGATGCAATTTCTCTAGCATTGCCAACAGCAAAAAACGAAGCAGAATAAAATGGAATGACAAAATTAAGATAGCGGCACAAAATAGAATGTAGAAAAACACACGTGTTTGAAGATTTCAAAGTAAAAAGTAAATTGTATTGCATTATACAGTGAGTCACAGTGAAAATGGCCCACCAGAGTAAATGTAAATATTTTGAAATTTTATCTCATATTTGGCCGATCAGAGATCCAAATGTTAGTTTTCTCTTAGATAAATCTAATTAATAATAATATTTGCTGAGTATAAAGTTCGGGTTTCAGCTTTAAATTATTGGAATCAGACATTTAAGAGAAATGTCAGAAATATCATGCCACAGTGAAAATGGCCCACCAAAAGAAATGGCAAAAATATAACGGTTTTCTTCCAGCATTTCATCACATTTGCTTTTACCTGTTACATTACAATGTTCTTAGAATATTAAAAGTGCAAACTCGCAACAAAGTGGTCGATTAAAATTTTCTTAAAAAAGATTAAACAATCGAAAAATGGGACCTCACACTTCGTTTGAGATGCGAAATTTAATAATAAATCATTTTAAAAACGGCGTAATTCAAAGGCGAATTGCAGAAACGGTTCAAGTCCCTCGTGGAACCATTAAAAATATAATTAAAAGGTATACCGATGAAAATCGGATCATTGATAAGCCGAGATCCAGTTCAAAAAAACTGTTTTCTGACAGAGATGAACGAAGGATAGTAAATAAATGTCATTCTAACCCAAAACTAAGTGCTCCAAATATTTGAGATTTGGTGGCCAAACATCTCCAAGTGAATTGCCATGCAGAAACCATCAGAATAGTTCTTCACAGATCAGGATTACATGGACGAATTGCAAGAAAGAAACCGTTCGTAAGTGCTAAGAATAAGAGAGACCGATTACTATTTGCCCATGCGTATACAGAAAAGGAATTTTCGTTTTGGAAAGATGTTCTATTCGTAGGTGAGTCGAAATTCAACCTTTTTGGGTCAGATGGTAGAAGAAATGTGTGGAGAAAAGCAAACGAAGAACTGCACCCAAAGCATTTACGGCCAACTGTTAAACACGGCGGAGGGCATGTGATGGTTTTGGGTTCTTGCTCTGCTGCGGGTGTTGGAAATCTCATTTTTATTGAAGGCAACATGGACAAGATGCAATATCTGTCTATTTTGAAAGATAATTTGAAGCAAAGTGCGGAAAAGCTGGGCATTGGTAGCTGATTTCATTTTTACCAAAACAACGACCCAAAACATACAGCTCATGTTGTAAAAGAGTGGCTGCTTTATAATTGTTCGCGTGTCATAAAAACTCCAGCCCAGTCTCCGGACTTAAATATAATAGAAAATTTGTGGTATAAACTTGAAGTGGAAATTCGAAAATATCATATATCCTGCAAGGAAGTCTTGAAGAGAGCACTAGTGGAAGAATGGCAAAAAAAAGGCCTTCTTACACAACAAAATTGGTAGAATCCATGCCATGATGCTTAAAATCAGTCATTAAACAAAAAGGATTTTCCACTAAATATTAGATATAATTTATTGAATTAAAATATTTAGTTAAACATTTTGGGTCATTTTCACTGCGGCGTGAGTTTTTTTTTTTTTGTTTTCCTTAAAAACATTTTCGTTTTATGAATTGATAGAATTTTAAGGTCTTTCTAATATTATATTTAGTTTGTATTTATCTATATTTTAAGAAAATAAAAGAAATTGAAATATATATTTGCAAGAAAATGAGGTTTTCATTCTAACAACTAAATTTGTGTGGGTGGGCCATTTTCACTGTGACTCACTGTATCTTATGGACCCATATCTCTTTTTACATTCCTCCGAATTTCTTCCTACACGCAGAGAAGGAATATGATCACTTCAAACATGTTTCAAGAGCAAAATTTTATTTTTGTATGGTGACCATGTAACATGTTTGTCACTAAAATGTTATTTTCTTGTCAAATATAACCTATTTGTCGAAATCAGATACATGATTTCCGAGAAAACAACATGGTTGCGAAAACCATGTTACATGGTCACCACCCAAAAATAACATTTTGCTCTTAAACATGTTTGAGATGATCATATTCCTTCTCTGGGTGTAATTGGAGGATGAGATGAATATAAAATAATGCGGCGACAAATAAGGAATAAAAGTGCACATTGTTATTGGTGTAAGTACATGGGTTTGAAATGGTGTGCACTGTTAGAAAGTCACCTTTGGAGGCTCAATGGAGGATTTCGGCTGACGAAGGAGGCGTTCAAATGGAAAATAATTTTTGGTGACATTCTATCGCTTTACAATTGTCTGCCGTCTTAAAACTTTTTGCCAGTGGAAGCCTTCATCATTCACTATTCTTACAGGTGGTCCAGAAGCGTTATGTTGTCACGGAATGGTACGGTTATTGGTTGATCACAATCTCTTGGATATCGATCTAGCATGTGCACTTTATAAATAGTTCTTTGCAAAGCTAGGATGCTCGCTCCCGAGCTCGACTATGACCAATTTTTGTTTAACGTTTATTGGTGTTGCATTAGTACCAAATATTCAAAATATGTCCATTATATGTAAATTTTTTTCAAATTAGCAACAATTCAAACTAAAACTAATATATTTACTATTCCTATGTGGCGAAAACAATGTAAAAGACAAGTGAAAAATGTTTTACGATTGCAATTTACCAATCGAAAAAATTGTCGATCTAAAAAAAACAATATCGACTCCCGTGATCCGAAAATTTTAGATTTCGATCAAAAGTTCTCGATATCGAATGCTGTGATTAGCCCCCTGGTTTGGTTGAACGCTGATCGATGAAAGAGACCGAGAAAAGAATACCAAGACTTAAAACAACTTGTTACAGCAAGAACAAGGTACTCTTTCAATCGGTCACTTTATCTTAAATCTAATCGGTATTCATATAAGGATATGTTTAAAGGGTAGCTTACACCACATCCCCCTTTTTGAGATACAATAGCATTACAAAAATTAATGTAGTGCATTTTGTCATAACCTATTAAATTATATATACATTTCCTATTCAGATTTTTTTTACCTTGCATATAAGTTTTTAATTTAGTTTAAACTAGTTAATTAGAATAGTTAGTTATATGGTTATACATTGTTTTTGTTCCCTTCTTATACATAAGGCTCTTCTGAACAATAAATTTTATCCACATACATAATATTGCATCCACGCTTCTGAGAATCTCCACCACGTCGAAAACAATCGTATACAACATCCAAAACTCGTCGGAAAAGCGCCGTCACTATTGAGAAGTTGTACCACGCTAAGTTACTACAAAAAAGTATCGTATGAATGCAATTATTAGGTGCCCTTCTGGATACATTTAGAAGGACGCCAATAAGAGCCCCTTCAAAAAATCAGAGAAAGTGAATTTTAAGATAGTTGTAAAAGAATCATTGTGGTCAACAAATGCGCTTTATGCGCTTTACAGACTATCAACTTTCTTCTTTCCTTCAAAAAAAAAGAAATTTTTTTGTGTATAGGAAATATTACTTAAACGCTCAACTGTCAAGAACCTTCAATCTAATACCACTGGAAATTATTAATACACGAAATCGCTACAGACGAAAGATGTTAATTACATTACTTAAATTACACTTCCCTTCTTTTATGTTCATATAAAAACACGAGCTACTTATGAATAAATAAATTAACACAAAACAGAGTAATTTCATATTTACCGTCCTTTCTGTGGTGTAAGCTACCCTTTAACATATCCTTATATGAATACCGATTAAATTTAAGATAAAGTAACCTGAAGTCATCGATCAGCGTTCAACCAAACCAGTTGTAATAAACAAGTACTCAAAACAACCGTTGTGATTTATTTGTAAATTAACCTACACTGTTAGAAAAATATGTTTTTTATATGTTCCGATATAAACAAAATGTGTTTCGGGCACAATTTTTAAACACAATATATTTAAGTGCAAACATGTAATGTTCCTTAACTAACTCTAAATGTTTGGGACACATATGTTGTATGTTAGAACATATTATGTTTGGGGCATGAATGTTTCATAAAAATAATATGTGTGAATGTAAACATATATACATTTACAAATTTCGAGTAAACATATATATGTTGTGATATTTTATTCAGAGAGCGACAGAGAGAGAGAGTATAGAGAAAGAAATAGAGATGGAAACCGGGAGGGTTGACGAAAGATATCAACATAACACAGCGAGAGACTCAAAAGAGAGCAACTTCTGTGAAACCGCTTGTATGTTGTTTCGGAAAACTGTTTTATGATAAGGCAAAAAATTTGATATGCTTAAGTCTAAATATTATTAAGTTTGAATATTAGTAGAGTAAAGAACCAAGAGAATAGACTTTTGGAAAAAAACAACACGTGTTTTCGCCTTGAGAGCAGCATTTTATGTATGTGTGAACATGTGTTTTGTTTATCATTTTTGCATTATGGGCAAAATTTTTTTCTTGGTTCCAAGAACTAAAAAATTTCGTGGAAATGAAAATTATGTGAGGGAATGAGCACAATCTTCTTTGAGGAAAATTCTTCTAAGCATATACTATTTTTGGTCTCAAAATGCTTCCAAACATACAATATGTTCACATAACACAAACATATTAATGTTTCGGCAGTATCCAATAATATATATGCTTCCTGCAAAATATGTTTGGGACATATGTTAGAGAAGCGATTTTTTTTTGAGGGTGTAGCCTTAGAGGTTAACAGCATATGGTGGCACCGGTAAAACTAAATAATTAGAATTGGAGAAGAGTGGAAGATGCCGGGTCAAGATGAAACTCTGAAAATGGACGTTTTTGTGGTGAATATTGCTCCTCCAGAATCTTTTAATTTTTCATGCCCAGAAGGTTGGGCCAAATGGCGAAAAAGATTCGAGCGGTACATAAATGTATCAGGATAGATGACCAAACCAGAAGCTGAGCAAATTGACTTGCTTTTTTATGTGATGGATGACGAGAGTGAAGAAATTTTGCTGCAACTGGGATCAACACCAACAACACTACGAGCTGCGCTCAATAATTTTGACAAATATTTTAACCCAAAGAAAAACGTAATATTTGAGCGGTTTAAGTTTAACTCCTGTGTACAAGGTGAATCCGTGGATAGCTTCATAACTGATCTTCATGCATTGGCAGAATATTGTGACTACGGAGCCTTGAAAGAAGACCTAATCAGAGACCATATTGTGGTGGGAATGTTAAACACAAAAGTGAGTGAGCAAATGCAGCTGAAGCCGGACTTAACTCTCAAAATTGCAATAGACACATCACGGCAAACAGAGATCCAGATAAAGCAGACGAAGGTTACAAAAGACGACAAACATGTTTTCAATATCCAAAAGTGGACACATGGCAGCGGCAAAGTTAAGGACAACCAGCATATACAAAAACCGACATCTGATGGCAGTGGTAAATATTATAACGTCAAAAAAGGTAAATGTAGCTATTGTGGTTATAAAGCGCATGATGAAAGTTTTGTCCAGCTAATGATAAAAACTGTAACTTGTAATCTACGTAGACATTTTTCAAATGTATGTAAAAGAAAATCAGAAAAGGAAACCTGATCCTTTAAAACTAGTAAAATAAATGCAATTAATCTTGAAAGTAGCGAAATTGAATGTGACAGAAATTATGAACATGCTCAGTTTATGATAGGAACGGTTAAAAGTACAATATTTGAGAAGTCGGGTTCAAAATCGTGGTTTGTAGCGTGCAAGATTCCTGAATTAGAAACCGAATTTAATTTTCTAATAGACACCGGCGCAAATTGTGTCGATTTGTCACCGATGAAATTTCTCAATTTTTTTTGCCAGCTAGGTCCATTCCGATAATTTGTCTGCGTTCTTCCTCTGAAAGTTCATTTCCTCGAGGCATTTTTCACTAAAGGATTTTTTAAAAAATTGCTAATCGTATTGCGGAGTCGATTTGTCACCGAGGCAATTTCTCCATTTTTTTTGCCAGCTAGGTCCATTCCGATAATTTGTCTGCGTTCTTCCTCTGAAAGTTCACTCGAGGCATTTTTCAATAAAGATTAAAAATTTGCACTAAATTTCTTCTGAAGACATAAAAAGAACATAAATGTAACTCACCCACAATCTATATTCCCAACGAAACTGTAATGATATACAATGCACATATAACTATTTGCTATTGAATTTCTAACTTTCATTACAAATTTCATATAACGGTACATCGAATTGGTGTCTAGCGACAAAATCGCTAGTGATAATCATTGCATAGAGGGTGATAAACATCGTAAAAAGTAAATATTTAAGTACCGTTATTTTCGTCCAAAAGAGAAATGGAACAATTTTTGTACATATATTTATTTTACAGAAGTACATTTTTTCGGCGAAAACTTCAACTTTTTTTGCGGCGAAAAGAATTGTTAGAAAACTTCGAGCATGTACACACGATTTTCATTTTGCGCGTCAGTCGAGTTGGTTGTTACTTAGAATGGACGGAGAATACGGAATTACTGTGTTTTTACTTAATTTATTTATTCATAAGTGGAACGTGATTTTATATGAACATAAAATTTGGGAAGTGTAATTGAATATTGTATCATTAACTTTTTTATTTTTAGTTACATATTGTCTGCATTTTTACATAAATAAAATAAACAAAAAATTTTAATAAATCAATTTTATAAGTTACTTTTGTATTTTTTTTTTTAAATAGTGCTTTATGAAAAAAGTTATTTCATAAAGATCATAACATTTTAGGTATTGACCATGTTCTTCTAATTCGGATAAAACATTTTTGGCGAATACCATAACATTCAGAAAAAACCTGTTTGGACATGGTTGCCGCATCTATTTAATACTTATCTAGAGCATGTAATTGTCGCGAAACCATGTATTTTGTCTTTGTAAAAATAAGTCTCGAGCAGAGAAAAATGTTTGCTGGCAATAAGCATTTAAATGATTCTCAAATGCCGCAAACGTGTTCTATCATTTAAATGATAGAATTTGAGACCATTACATGGTCAGGGAAATCATGTACAAGACCATTCAATTTGTCGACTTTTTGTAGGGAAAAAAGTATTAAGTATTTTTATAGGTTAGGTATAGACATGTCTAGAACCATTACATGGCCATAAAGACCATGTACATTTTTTCGTGACCATTTAATTTTTTAACTTTTTTTGCAGCGAAAAGAATTTTATAAAAACATTGAGTAGGTGCACACGATTTTCATTTTGCGCGTGAGTCGCGTGTTGATTGTTGCTTGAAATGGACGAAGAATACGAAATTACTGTGTTTTGTGTTAATTTATTTATTCAGAAGAGGCACGTGGTTTTATGTGAACACAAAAAAGGAAAGTGTAATTGAAAAAAATTTACCTGATTTTTGTTCTGCATTTTGCTTATGGTATAATTTATTTTTATTTGCAATTACATGATGCCTGCGTTTGTACATTTGATGGGCACGACGTAAATATGGAATGATTACATATTGTTGAAATTGAACCAAAATAGAGTGTGTAAAATTATGTGATGTTTGCTTGCACGACATTATAAACACAAATAAACAATGAATTAGTTTATAAATAAATAAAGTTAATTTTGTGTTTTCTTTTCTCAAGTGGCGTCCTTTTTCGATGACGAAAAAAGTTTTTTCATAAAGATCAAAACATTTTAGGTTGTGACCATGTTTTTTTAACTGGAAGAAAAACATTTTGACAAATAATTTTGAAATAGACTGTGATTTTGGAATAAAAACAATTTTTTTTGGTATTGCAAAAATAAAAATTTTGTAACCAAAAATGTTTTTTGGTGATAATGGTTTGAACTTTTCGAAGACATTTCAAAAACGGTAACAAAAGGACAACGTTTGCGATACGTGTTTTCCATACTTTTTTGTACCTTTTGGATTTTTAGCCTTTCATGGAATTTTTCATACAATGAAAAGATTTTAAAAAGTATTTACCATTATAAGAAACTGTTTTGAAAATTAAATGAAATTTTTTCAACTTCTGGAAATGATATTTATCTGTACATAGAAAGAATAGTTTTCTTTTCTGAAGAACGTAATTTTAGACAAATTAAGATTTCTTTTAACGATAAACAAATTTCTTTAGAAGCAAATAAAACAGATTAGAGACCATTGTTACAACGTTTGTCATGAATTCGGGTTTATTCGTTTTCAATGAAAATACTTTATGTCAAAGGGAAATTTCGTTTGTCTAAAATTTCGTTCCTTAGGAAAGTATTTTTTCTTTGGGTGTAGTCAGGAAAAAGAAAACCCACCACAACGACTTTCTGTTTTTTTATCCTTGAACGCAATCGTAATGCCTTACTTATAAATGGTCTACCAAGAATTTATTTATTATTTATAGGTCATTTAATGACAATTAAAAAACAAGTCGCAATCGGAGAAAGGGGTATGCATTTCAGGCTCATCCTTTCGTATTCATTTATGACGCCCAAGTGGGTATGATGACACGCATTTAGGTAATTATTTGTATTCATTTTAATCACAAATGTACTCACGCACTAACACACACATACATGCAAATACAGTTATTTTAGATGTATTTAATTTCACTGTTGTTTTTTTATTTTTTTTATTTTAGTATATATGACACTCACCATCACCATACACGTATGAACTATATGCATATGAGAGTGCTCTTGTCGCGTATTTTCTCTCATGAATAATGACACATGACTGACGGGTAACCCGTCCTATGCCAGTGACTCCTTAAAATTTGTGTTGGGATTTTTTTTATTTTAATTGAAAATGAGACATCTTATCTGTATACATATATAAAATTCCAAGTATGTTTGTTTTTTTTTTTATATTTCGGGTAAGCTCGGAAATGGCTGAACCGATTTACTTGAAACTTTCAGAGATCGTAGTTTCAAGTAAATCGCACCTCATTTTTTGATACCTGGTCACGGAGGGGGTCCTCCCTTTTGTCCGACGTTTTGAAAATTGGACCAAAGTTGACCGATTTGCTTGAAATTTTCATTGAAGGTTGGGGCCAAATTTTGGGACCAAATTTTTCGATATTTGGTCGCGGAGGCGGACCTCCTCTTGTTCCGACTTTTTTTAAAGTACAGTGAAAAAACTAAAATTTTCTAATTTATCTGAGATTTACAGAGTACGTGCGGTGAGGTTATGAAATTAATATGTGGTACCTGATGTGTTGAGGGGGAGGGGGGGCCTGCCCTTGAAACAACTTTTTGAAACATGGAACAAAATTATCCGATTTGCTTGAAATTTTCGGGGAGGGTTGAAGGGGGCGTCTAGAAAAAAACGGCTACTTCATATTTCGATATTTGGTCGGGGTGGAAGAACTCCCCATTGCCCTATTTTTTTTAAAGTAGAGTGAAAACAAAACTAAAGTCCTCCGACTGAAATTTTACGGAAAAACTAGGTTTGGTTATGAAATTTATATCAGGTTCCTTTTTTGATATTTGGTTGGGGAACAATAAAAGGACATACACTGAAAAAACAGTGAACCCACCAGGAAGACAAGTTTCGGTTAATTTTAGAAAATGTTGATTATTTGTAGAAAATTTTAACTAAACAGTATTACACACGTTGGCATCACGCCGATGTCATAAAAATAAGTAAATATCTTTCGAAAAATTCAAGAAAATTTATTAGACATAACTAAGTTTCTTCATTTGTTAAAGAAAATTTTGTAGTTTGAAGGAAAAACTTGGAGTTCAAAATTGCAAGAATGTCTTTAGTGATATACGAAGTTCATGATGGACGCATTTTTGGTAAAATTTACAAATTTTAAGAAATTCTGAACTATTTTGTGGAAGGTACGAATTTAGTTAATCATTATGCTTCATTTGAGTTTATTTTTTTCCTCGGTTTTAGGTAATTTAACTAACATAAACAAAAAATTATTAGAGTAAAGGAAACTTTCTCCAAACATAATAATTCCATGAACTAAAATAAAGTTAAATTGGCTTTAGTGAAATAGAGAGTTCACTTTTTTTTGAGTGTAGGGAGCCATCCGCTTCTCCTTAAGTACACACAGAGAAGACACATGATTGTCACAATCATATTTGAAGAGCAAAATAATATGATAGGGGCTATTTTTGCGGCGACCATGTAACATTTTCACCTGCAACCATATTGGCTCAGTGAACATGGTTCTAAGAAAAATATAATTGTCCTCATCTAAAATGTTATTATATTGATGCAAAGAATTTTGTTTGAATGAAAAGACAATGGTCACGATTTAAAATGTTATGGTATTCATTCGAAATGTTTTTCTTCTAGTTAAAAGAACATGGTCACAACCTAAAATGTTTTGATATTTATGAAAAAAACTTTTTTCATCGTCGAAAAAAGGACGCCACTTGAGAAAAGAAAACACAAAATTAACTTTATTTATTTGTTTTTATTTATTTATAAACTAATTCATTGTTTATTTGTATTTATAATGCCGTTCAATCAAACATCATATATTTTTACACACTCTATTTTATTTCAATTTCAACAAGTAATTATTCCATATTTACATCGTGCCCATAAAATGTACAAACGCAGACATCATGTAACTGCAAATAAAAATAAATGATACCATATAGCAAAATGCAAAACAAAAAACAGATACATTTTTTCAACTACACTTCCTTTTTTGTCTTCACATAAAACCACGTGCCACTTCCTAATAAATAAATTAACACAAAACAGTAAATCCGTATTCTCCGTCCATTCCAAGAAACAATCAACACACGACTGACGCGCAAAATGAAAGTCCTGTGTACCAGCTCAATGTTTTTATAAAATTCTTTTCGCTGCAAAAAAGTTAAAAAATTAAATGGTCACGAAAAAAATGTAAATGGTAGTTCTAGACATGTCTATACTTAACCTATAAAAATACTGTTTTCCCTGTAAAAAAGGAAAAAAAATTGAATGGTCAGGTACATGATTTTCCCGACAACTTAATGGTCTCAAATTCTATCATTTAAATGATAGAACATGTTTGCGGTATTTGAGAACCATTCAAATGCTTATTGCCACCATACATTTTTCCCCGCTCGAAAACTATTTTTACAAAGACAAAATACATGGGTTTCGCGGCAATTACATGCTCTAGATAAGCATTAAGTGGATGCGGCAGCCATGTCCAAACATGGTTTTTCTGTGCGTGTACCATACAGAGAAACAATTAAACTTTCCCAATTTACTTGAAATTTACAGAGGACGTGGGGAGAGATTATGAAATTAATATTGGATATCTGAGTTTGTGATATTTGGACGTCCTGCTTTTTGAAAATTGGGCTTATAATTTGCTTGACATTTTCTGGGACATTTACATAAGATACGGGTAGGGGGGAGCTTCTCTAAAACTAAAAAAAACTAAAATTCTCAAGTTCTCTTGAAATTGACAAAGGTTATAAAATCAATATGGTGTACCTGTTGTTCGGGTAGGGAACTTTCTCCTTGACCTACACTTGAAGATAAATTTCTAGATTTTCTTGGAATCTTCAGGGAGGGTTAAGGATGCTATTCACTTCGGTGTTTGTCGATATTTTATAGGGGAAAGTGACCTCCTATAAAACAATAGAGCTAAATTTAACCTCCGATCTTCTTGAAATTTACGGGGAACGTGGGAGGAGGTGATTAAATTAATACAATATACATGATTTTTCAATATTTGGTTGGGGAAGGGGAATAATGAATTAAACTTGGTCGATTTACTTGGAATTTATAGGGACTGTTGGATATTTTGTGAATTTTATATAGTGTAAGTGATTTTCTGATATCTTGTCGGAGTGGAGCGAAGATGGGGAGGGGGTTTCCTTTTGTCCGATTTTTAAAAATCGAAAGTAGAAGGCTGTTCGTAAATGGGAACTCGGTACATAATTTTATGATTTTCCCCAGGCTTCTGCCAGACTTTTTTGAATAAAAAACTTAAATTTACATGAAATTGGCAGACAACGTAGATGGTGCATAATTTTTCGTTTATATTCGGGAAAGGCATGTCCTCCGTGACCAACATATTAACAAATGTTAATGTTGTACATTTTTAAGTACTTTTGCTCTTTCCGATTTATTGGACGGGAAACAGTGATTCTTTGTATGTTGTTGAAATACAATGCTTAATTTTCCGGTATGTGTAGGTGAAGGATACCTTTCCTTGACAAACCACACTTAAAATTCACAGGAAATGTAGAAGACTGCCCACCTACTTGAATACACACCCAGGAAAAAGTGCCTTCGAAACCAAAGGAAAAAATATTCATCAATTTAGTTTAGCCATTTTATTTCCATTAAGTTAAACTTTTGTGTAAAATAATAAAATATACTTGTTTCAGTAAAAAATCCTAAATTGAAAGCAGTTAGGAATAGTTCATAACTGGAATAAGGCATGCCATTTTACCAATACTGTTTTCTTCGCTGGGTATAAGAATTTACTACTGAAAAAGAAAATTTTATTCACTGATAACAAAGCAATCGTAAAAATAAACAAAATCCGAACTAAAACCATGTTTCCTCAAATTTAGTAAAATTTCTTATTAAATGATAATTCTGACTTCCTTTATTATAGAAAGCTTTTCATACATATGAATAACACTTGGCATAGAAAAATATTTTAGTTCATTCATACTAAGAAGTATTCAATCCTTTCAAAACTTAAGGGAACACACTTGTTAGAATATAGGAAATTTTCCTATATTTCTTTTATCTACCTGCAATCGATACCTGTCATCGATGTAATCGATATGTTTGCGAGTGGGTTGTTTTTTTAGTTGGAATCGCGTTGTTATGGTATACGGTGAGATTGTTAAAAATAATATAATAACAAATAAAATATATAAAATATTTGTTATTTGAAATTAGTGAGAAAAATTTTCGTTTTTTGAAAATTATTGAACATAAACAATAAGTCTATCAATGTTCGTGATGGTGTATAAACAAAGAAAACACCAACATTTTGGAATCTTCAATTAACAGGTAATATTCAGTGACGCTAACCTTTTGTGAAAAATTGCTTTATGATTTTTTATATTTGTAGGTATTGAAATTGTAAAAGGAGGACAAAATTGTTACGCAGCAACTTATTAAAAGTGAAAGGTACAAGAAAAAGAAAAACAATTACGTTTCACATTGGAATAATAAACTAATATTTCAAGGTCAGTCGATGCTGTTGATTCTTAATAAATATATTTAATATATTAATAAAGCATGTATTTTATTGAAGACAAAATTATATAGGCGATTTATAAAATTGGATTTAAAAACTAAGGTAAGGTTTATCTGAAATGTTTTACCTCAAATATCAATATCAAAAATTCGCAATTTTTAAGAGGTGAATTTAGCATTTTTTTCGACAAAATTTTAATAATTTGTAAAATTTTGTTAATTCTTCCTCTGTTTTTAACTTATTTGAAACGAAAAAAGTTAAAATTACCCATTACATATATGAAGAAAGCGACTTATAAAAAACTGTATTAGAAGAACTTCCTGTGTAGTTAAAATAGAGAACATCTTTGGGAAGACATTTTTGGAAGTGCTTTTAAAGTTGAGGCTTTGGAACAACTTCCAAATTTTTTTGCTGGGATATTAATAAAACACATTTCATTTTTGCCATATTTCACATATTTCTGACTCCGAGCTTGTAACTGAAATACTGTTTATTTACACTTATAATTTTATTTCAAAACATGAAAAAATTACAATTTTTCTTTTTAAGAGTATCCCTCCATCATCCATCAATTTTTTCCACTTCCGATGAAGTTCTTTTGAACAAGTCTTAGGTTAGGTTAGGTGGCAGCCCGATGTATCAGGCTCACTTAGACTATCCCGATGTATCAGGCTCACTTAGACTATTCCGTGATACCACATTGGTGGGAGCCACCGTGGTGCAATGGTTAGCATGCCCGCCTTGCATACACAAGGTCGTGGGTTCGATTCCTGCTACGACCGAACACCAAAAAGTTTTTCAGCGGTGGATTATCCCACCTCAGTAATGCTGGTGACATTTCTGAAGGTTTCAAAGCTTCTCTAAGTGGTTTCACTGGAATGTGGAACGCCGTTCGGACTCGGCTATAAAAAGGAGGTCCCTTGTCATTGAGCTTAACATGGAATCGGGCAGCACTCAGTGATAAGAGAGAAGTTCACCACTGTGGTATCACAATGGACTGAATAGTCTAAGTGAGCCTGATACATCGGGCTGCCACATAACCTAAACCTAAACCTAAACCACATTGGTGAACTTCTCTCTTATCAGGAATCGAACCCACGACCTTGTATACGAGGGCGGTTCGGAAACTTCTTAGCCTACCAATGAAAGAGAATAGTTAGTTTTTCAAAAATATCTTTATTTTTCAATATAATCTCATGAAACGCTTTTCTAGCAATTCTATCCCTTGATTAAAATAGTTTTCCTCAAGATCTTCAAAATAGTGGTTTACAACTCTAATTGCATCTTTATTTGAGGTAACACGCTTGCCAGCAAGGAATTTTTTAGATTTTGGAACAAGTAAAAGTCACTGGGAGTTAAATCAGGAGAAAAGGGTGGGTGGTCAAGCAACTCGTACTTTAATTCGTTGATTTTAGCCATTGTTAAAACACTCTTGTGCGCTGGGGCGTTGTCTTGATGAAAAATTATTTTTTTGTGTTGTAAGTCAGGACGTTTTTCTCGAATTTGTACATTTAATTGATCCAAAATGTTGCAATAGTACTCCGAATTTATTGTTTTACCCTTTTGCAGATAGTCAATCAATAAAATACCTTTGAAGTCCCAAAAATCCCGTGGCCATAACCTTACCAGCCGATTGAATTGTTTTTGCCTTCTTTGGGGCACTTCCTCCAGCTTCAGTCCATTGTTTGAATTGTTCTTTGGTCACTGGAGTGTAGTGGTGGATCCATGTATCATCAACAGTTATGAAACGAAGCTTAAAATCCATTTTATTTCGCTTAAAACGATCCAAACAAGCTTGAGAAATGTTCATTCTTATTCTTTTCATTCTTTTTGATCGACTGTTAACAAATGCGGCACCCATCTTGCAGAAAGCTTTTTTATCTGTAGTTCTTCATGCAAAATTAAATGGACTCGATCATTTGAGATGCCCATGGTATTATCAATTTCACGCGCTTTTATTCGTCGATCATTTAATACCATATCATGCACTTTGGCTACAATTTCTGTTGTTGTTGCTGTTTTTGGACGTCCACTACGTGGCTCATCTTCAATGCTTGTACAACCACGTTTAAATTCAGCAACCCAATTTTTTACTGTTGCATATGAAGGAGCACTTTCACCTAACACATTCACCATATCATTATGAATTTCTTGTCCCGATAAACCTTTTTTATGTAAATATTTAATGACAGCACGCATTTCTAATTTTTCCATTGTAAAAAAATTGCGGATGCGTCTTTTTTTAACACCTGTTTCTATATGAAGGCCAGATCGAAACAAAATTTAACATGTGTTCATAACAGAGATGGAAGTTTCCAAAACTCTTAACTTTTTTTCTGTTTATACAGCGTTTTTTGTGCCAGGCTAAGAAGTTTCCGAACTGCACTCGTATGCAAGGCAGGCATGCTATCTATTGCACCACTGTGGCTGCCTGAGCCAGTCTTAGAAAATAAGCGGTTTAAAGTCAAAATTTAAATTTTGAACAATTATATATCGCAAAAAATAGAAAATCAACAAAAAAGTAAAAAACAATAAAAATAAAATTAAAAATTTCTTTCCGCAGGGATCATGTGCCCATGGACTTTTTCACTTGCATGGAAGTTATTCTGAGAATTTTTTATTGAGTCTAAAAGGGAAAAATATTTTTATACAAGAAATATACGCCGAATTTATTCTGAGAATTTTTTATTGAGTCTAAAAGGGAAAAATATTTTTACACAAGAAATATACACCGAATTCGAATTCCTGCTCTACATTTTTTATCAAATGAAAGCTCTTGACGAGTACTACAAATGCAAGTGGTTTTTATTTTCATCCCAGAAATTTAGTTTTTTGTTATATACATTTTTTTTAATTTAGTCGCCACAATTTGAAATAAAACCTTAATGCTTTCGAACATGACAAGCACTTGCATTTATAGTACTCGTCCATAGCTTTCATTTGATACCAAAAAAATTTACAGCAGGTATTGCACAGTGGGCGCATTTGGGTTTTATTTCAAATTGTGGCGACTAAATTAAAAAAATGTATAGCAGGTTTATTTCTCCAAATTGTAATTTACCCATTAGGTGCGTAGGCAAAAACTACCTGGTTTGTGTCTCGGCTAGTTAAATTTACAATTTATCTTCACGCACATATTATTGCTATAGCCATCAACGCACAAGCAACACAAACAGTCAAGCAATTATATTTATAAAGCACAGTTTTCGGCGCCCACGAGCCGAAGTAAAAATACTTTATTTGACAGAAACATTCAATTAGTTGGCCACCGCATACAAAGGATCGTCGGTTCGATCCCTGCTTCGACCGAACACCAAAAAAAAAATTTTACATATATTCCAAAATTATTCGGAAGATTCCAAAAAGATGTTCGACATTATATATTACATACATTACTATGATACTTCAAAATGTGTCTTATTATGTACATTGTTTTTATTGCAAAACATAAATTTTTGTAACATTTTCTTTTTTGGTAAAAAAAATTGAAATTTTCAAAGAAAACAACGAAAAACTTTTTCGGTACACATTTTTAAAACGTTTTTGTTTTTCTTTGCGTGTGCTGGGGTAATATTTTAAAGTCTAAAATTTTTACAATTACAGCGAATACGGACTGCTGTTGGCTTTACATACACCAACTCACTATTTTGTGAATGTACACGAACTGTTTTTCATATGTTTCGTTGTTAAAATTATATGTTTGAAACTCACATTTTTAACACTTTGTTTTTAAGTGCAAGCTATAGGCTCATGTTCATGTTCATAAACTAGTATAATATGTTAGAACATATTATATTTGGGAAATTACATTTTCTTAAATATAATGTGCCTGGATGCAACATATATTAATTTAGAAATTTCGTATAAACTCATATATGTTTAGAAAAGTCAAAGAGAGCGAGAGAGAATAGAGAGAAAATATAAGTGCGGCGACAAAGATAGATAATGAAAAAGATGTAAAGATATGTAAAACTTCAAGTTTAATTACAATAAATAAAGTCTGGGGTTCTGAACGTTTACATAATTGCTTGTCGACTAACATAGGGCTTTAAAAAACGATATGCTCAGGGTGAAGCGTATATGTTTGTGCAGTGCTAACAATTTTTGGTTTGAACACATTCTGAAAATATAAATTATTTAAGCACTATATGTTTGGGAGTACATGTTACTTTGATAACTTTGGCCAGTGAACTGTTAAGCTCAAACTTAAAACGTTATAAAATGCATTCAAGATAGTACAATGTATGGGGGAAAACGTTGTTCCCCAAATCTAAACAAAAACTCATTTGGTATTTAAGACCTGATTGGCTTCATTCCAATATAGTGGGTATTTGCTTGTGATATTTCGATGATAAATGTAAGCAAATAATACCACTTCCGGTCAATAGAAAATGAACAAGTTTGGGTTATACCCCCGCCCAAAATAAACTTCGTCTGGCACCAGTGTGATGATTTCGATGGAAGAAACAAAACTTCAGTGACTAGTTGCTTAATTACAAACCGTACAAATCGTCGTCATCACTCTTTGTCAATGTGAGATGAGAAATACTCCCAAATAACTCCCACGAATAAATATTCTTTGTACTATGACTTACAACCTCATTGGGAACATTAGCAGCTACCATCCTGGCCAAAGGATATTTTCGTCATTGTTATTACCTATTTTTAGCAACAATGATGAAGTGTACAACGGGTTCTCGGTTACGGCGTCGACATTTGAGTAAGCTTTGATTTGTGTGTTGTCTGATTTGGTAGTGGAATGGTTAGTTATTCATGGATGCGTGCTTGTATTATGACGGGTGACTTGCTGGCTGCTTGCCTGCCTGACTGACTCGGAATGTTTGATTCGGGCATTGAGTGGAATGGGTTGGTGTACGTAACATAAAGCAAAGTGTGTGCATGGCAATGTTTGGTGTCATTATTTGTGGCACACGTTACGGCTAAATGAAGATATTTACGAATAATTTGAGACTTTTCTATCGAATGCCACTCTAGTTTCTATGTAAACACACTAATAACCAACAACACAGATTGGCAATGCCAGCAGACAAATTGGAAAATGAAAATTGATGGTGTTATTAACACTGATTCCATTATGAAAACTAAAGCAAGCTCCTTATTTTTCTTTTTGGAAAAGCGAAGAACTTGAATCGAACTATTTTGAGAGGATGTGGGCCTTCGTTCACTCACCTCCTTTGTTGAAGGACTGGCGACGACGTTTTGTCGCTTGCTAGGGGCGTTTGGTAAGAACTCCTTCCAACTTCTTTTCCTTTTTTGTATTTTGTCTTTTTTTGCTTTTGGAGCTCAACAACCGGATGAGTAAGCCACAGCTCTCACGCACACCAACAATAACAACATTAACCGACCGACCAACTCGATACGACCCGTTTACTGGCCAATCAACAACCTCGTTTCGATATCACCTCGAGTCGTTATTTTAATTCATGCGGCAAAAAGTGGACAATTAAAACAATTCGAATTATATTTAAATGTCGTCCACGGAGAGAGAGTGAGAAGGCGATATGTACTCTTGCTGCACTTAATCCAAACTCATTCCATTGATGGCATGGCGCCTCGCACTATTGATTAGTGTGCCGCAATAGTGGATCCTTTAATTTTTAATAACGTTAATGTGCTGTTGTGTGCGCGTGTATGGCCAAAGGCTGTTACAGCCAAACTCCATGGAAGGGCCAAGTAAAACTAATGTCTAACACGGAAGACAATGTTCACACTCACTCACTCGGCCAACACCACTTGCTCGCGTTATTATAATCAAATGTATGCTTTCTATATGGTCTTCCTCAGCTTATGTAGTATGGATATAATACCGACACGACACCGACAACACGTGATCTTCTTAAGAGTTTCGACCGACACTATGTCCTTTCACAATGGCTCCAAAAATACTACTACTACTACTAGCACTACTAATGAACTATTGCCTACCGACCGATTGACTGCATGAAGTGAAGAGTCCATATGATTTGTTGGCCGCAAGTACAAGTAAATGTAGAGCTTCTAGCAAACCCTGTAATGTCTCCAAAAGCTCTGTCCATCGCTTTTATCTACAGTACAAAGCCATAATAAAAGGACTTTGAATTGTATTGGAAAGCTCATTGAAGGCTTTTTCGAATTTGTCGTTGTAATAAATATAATAACATAAACTCGAACGTTATATCGTTCAGCATACCTTATTCGAAATTCAACTTCGCGTTATGGACGTGTAGTGAACCTTTCACCCATTTCAATAGGTTAGGTTAGGTTAGGTTAGGTGGCAGCCCGATGTATCAGGCTCACTTAGACTATTCCGTCCATTGTGATACTACATTGGTGAACTTCTCTCTTATCACTGAGTGCTGCCCGATTCCATGTTTAGCTCAATGAAAAGGCACCTCCTTTTTATAACCGAGTCCGAACGGCGTTCCACATTGCAGTGAAACCACTTAGAGAAGCTTTGAAACCCTAAGAGAGAAGTTCACCACTGTGGTATCACAATGGACTGAATAGTCTAAGTGAGCCTCATACATCGGGCTGCCACCTAACCTAACCTAGAAAGTTGCCACAAATTGTTGTTGCCACAAATTGTTGTTGACTAAGGTGAATTCAGCAACAGCTTTTAAAAATAAATTTCGTGTTGTTGCATTACCGCAGTAACAAAACGAAATAAAAACAAGTATATACGGCCGTAAGTTCGGCCAGGCCGAATCTTATGTACCCTCCAACATGGATTGTGTAGAAACTTCTACGAAAGACTGTCATCCACAAATGTCAACTCACTCGGATGAAATTTGCTCCTCCAAGAGGCTCCAAAACCAAATCTCGGGATCGGTTTATATGGGGGCTATAAATGATTATGGACTGATATGGACCACTTTTGGCATGGTTGTTAAATATCATATACTACCACCACGTACCAAATTTCAACCAGATCGGATGAATTTGCTTCTCCAAAAGGCACCGGAGGTCAAATCTGGCCATCGGTTTATATGGGAACTATATATAATTATGGACTGATAGGAACCAATTCCTGCTAACATCACGTACCAAATTTCAACCGAATGGGAAAAATTTTACTCATCCAAGGTGCTCCGGAGGTCAAATCTGGGGATCGGTATATATGGGGCCTATATATATCGGTTTATATGGGGGCTATATATAATTATGGACCGATGTGAACCAATTTTTGCATGGTTGTTAGAGACATATACTAACACCATGTAACAAATTTCAGCCGGATCGGATGAAATTTGCTTCTCTTAGAGGCCTCGCAAGCCAAATTTGGGGTTCCGTTTATATGGGGGTTATACGTAAAAGTGGACCGATATGGCCCATTTGCACTACCATCCGACCTACATCAATAACAACTACTTGTGCCAAGTTTCAAGTCGATAGCTTGTTCTCAGAATTTCACCACGACCCAGAATATATATATATACTTTATGGGGTCTTAGATCAATATTTCGATGTGTTACAAACGGAATGACAATGTTAATATATCCCCCATCCTATGGTGGAGGGTATAATAAGACTAAGGGATTTGGAGCTATATGAATAGATAATGAACAGTGGGAGTAGGCTTGTCTGACGTAGCCAGTACACGTACTGGTTTAGCCAGTACACGTACTGGTTTAGCCAGTACACGTACTGGTTTTTCAAATGTACTGATAACAGTACAAAAATGTACTGCTTTTTGCATTTTGTACTGGTTTTTGTACTGTTTTTTTCAGCATTAGATTTGGAAGAATTTTTAGCAAAAGGAACGTACAGTTTTAATTCCTTTATCTTCGTACGTTTTTGATTCAACTTACGTATGTATTTAGGTATCATTGTGAAGTAAAAGCGGCCAACATTGGTATCGGCCGTAAATCGAAAGTCAACTGATACTTTTAGTCATTCGTTTTCCATTTATTGATCGATTACACCAGAGTTTGTCGCGCCAAATTCTTCATAAAATCATTCTAAATACGAGAAAACATTTAATCGTGTGTACACGGATGAAAAAGACTGTTTTTCATATGTTTGGCTATAAACATTATATGTTTGGAACACAAATTTTTAAACACAATATTTTTGAGTGCAAGCATATAATGTTCATAAACTAGCATAACATGTTTGGGACATATATGTTAATATGTTAGAACATATTATGTTTGGGACATAAAATGTTTGTAAATATAATATGCTTGGATGCAAACATATATTAATTTAGAAATAGCCAATAAACATATATGTGTTTAGTAGCTTGGAGCGCTATTTAACAGGGAGCGATATTGAATTAAGTTGGTGGTTGTTGCTTGTTATTACAAAATTAACATTTTATTTTTCCTTGGGCAATTGATCAGCTACTTCTTTGATCCTTACAAACTGTGTGGTCCGCTGTTCGAGTTCCCGTCCGGCAAAAGGTAAAATTAAAATAAAAAAAATCATAAAATTGAATAATTTCTTCTACAATGTTTGTATTACAGAAAAATGTGCTAAGAACTAAAAAGTCTCGTGGAAGTGAGAAAGATGTCGGGGAATATACAATTGGGCAGAAACAAAATTTCAGGTCGAAAACCTTTGTTGTTAGCACCTATATTACCTGTTTATTTTCATAATTCATTATGATTGTAAATATATATATAAATAAATAAAATTTTGAGCACAATATTGTTTGGGAGAATTTTTTTTAAGCATATAATATTTTTGGGTGCAAAATGCTTCCAAACATATTATATGTTCACATAATAACATATTGTTTTTTAGAAGACAACATTATTGAATTTGGATGCAAAAATACAAAATGTTTGGAACTTAGACTACCCAAACATATATTGTTGAGACCAATATGCTTTCAAACATATTATATATTGGAAGAGATCAAACATATAAATGTTTGGACAATACCCAAAAATGTATATGCTTGAAGCAAAATATGTTTGGGAGTATATGTTACAGAAGCGATTTTTTGTGAGCGTGTATATGGCTACACCCAGAAAAAAGTGCCTTCGAAACTAAAGGAAAAAAATGTTTATCAATTTAGTTCAGCTATTTTATTTCCATTAAGCTAAATTTTTGTGTGAAATAATAAAATTTACTTGTTTCAGTAAAAAAAATCCTAAACTGAAAGCAGTTAGAAATACCTCATTAACCAGAATAAGGCATGGAATATTACTAATAATGTTTTCTTCGCTGGGTATCAGGGCTGTGGAGTCGAGCCAATTTTGCTCGACTCCGACTCAAGCATTTTTCATCAGCTCGACTCCGACTCCGGGTAATATAACTAAACCTCATTTTAATACCACTAATTTGTAGTTCTATTGTGGAGGTACCGTAAGTGGATCGATATAAAGTATCGTATTTATTTATGTGTGCAAAAAAAGGTCTTAATTTCACATTAGATGCCAATTGAGCTCTATATTTCAAATTTAGGGCAATGTTTAATAAATAAAATAATGATATAAATACCCATCATAATATGAGAAGATACCAACAGTATATGTATTTGTGGACCAAAATTATTGATACTATCTCAAATCCTTTAAATTTTTTGCGAGCTATATAAAGGTTTATATTTCCATATGCATGAATTTGAATCTGAATCGATTTAGACAAAATTGTATATACTTCTACAAAATCTATGTACTTAAAATTTAAATCTAACGTTATGGGACGTAACACAATTTTAACGAAAAATAAAAATGCAAGGAAAGTCTAAAGTCGGGCGGGCCGATTATAATATATCCCAGCAAAAACTGGGTAAGCACTAGTGATTCTTTCAGTAATACCGGTAATCAAAAAGTTACTACTTGCGGTATTACCTGGGATTTAAAAATAATAACTTACCTGTGTAGGCAAAAAGTGATTATTTCTATTAATACCGGTAATCAAAATCATATCTTGAGGTCCGGGTTCGGCTCTACAGTGGGCACCGTTAATAGTAGCGAAAAGTAGTGCCAAATTACATTTCAGAAAAAATTGCCAATAAAATATACCTTTGTTTTCTAAAGTTGTATAGTACATAATTTATATTACAAAATAACATCATTGAATAGATCCATGCCGTGGAGCGTGGTATAGTGTGATGACTTACAAAACAACAGGGGTGAGTTCGCACTTTTTGGATATCTTTATGGTAAAGATATTATTTTTGGAGAGCTGGTATGCTTGCGAAGAAGTACTTATTTTTCGACTGCTGGTATGCTTGCACGGAAGTACTTTCCTCCAATGTCATGCCCGTGTAAAAGTATTACTACTGATATATGTACGAGGAAGTTGTTACCAATTTGGCGCAGGCATACTTGTACTCATACCTGGTAATAGGAGTTTTTGCTGGGATGTTACTCTGCACAACTTTGTATTTAGATCTACATTTTGATAAAATATCAAATCAGACTTCTACAAAACTCGGGCAATATTTGGTAATAAAATTTTGAATACATTTTTTATAGCAGTGAGTGTCAGTGAGCATCAGTAAAAAAAAATTTAGAAAATTTGCTATAGAAATAAAATTTGACAATTTTTTCTTATAGAAATAAAATTTTGAAAAAATTATCAATAAAAATACAATTTTAGAAAAATTTTTGTGTAGTAAATAAAATTCTGCAAAATATTCTTCAGAAACTAAATTTTGACTAAATTTTCTATAGAAATAAAATTTTGGCAAAATTTTCTATAGAAATAAAATTTTGACCAAATTTTCTAATAAAAAAATCTATTACTATAAAATGTTGGCAAAATTTTCTATAGAAATAAAATTGTGACTTAAATTTTTATAGAAATAAAATTTTGAAAAAAATTTTGTGTAACAAACAAAATTTTGCAAAATATTCTATAGAAATAAAATTTTGCAAAATATTCTATAGAAAAACAATTTTGACTCAATTTTCTATAGAAATAAAATTTTGACTAAATTTTCTATAGAAAAAAATATTTCTATAGTAATAAAATTTTGAATAAATTTTTTATAGAAATAAAATTTTGACAAAATTTGCTATAGAAATAAAATTTTGACAAAACTTTTTATAGAAATAACATTTTGACAAAATTTTCTATAAAAAAACAACTTTGAAAAAATTTTCTGTCAATATTCCACATATGTATATGGCCTTAAAATAAAATTAAAATAAAAATAGTATCGATTGTTCGAAATATTTCAATTAAATTGATATGGGCATTAAAATGGATCGATCCAGCCCATCTGCTAGTCTAACATTCTAGGAAATATAAAAAGATAGCCGTAATTGGAAGTTGATTTTCATTTACAATCATGCTGTACATTGATCGAATGAATAACGCAATGGAAACTAATTTGCGTAAAAACTTGCTTAGTTACAAAAATGAGAAGTGTTTTACA
Source organism: Haematobia irritans (assembly GCF_050003625.1). Taxonomy (NCBI): domain Eukaryota; kingdom Metazoa; phylum Arthropoda; class Insecta; order Diptera; family Muscidae; genus Haematobia; species Haematobia irritans. The sequence continues at coordinate 81,433,967 of NC_134398.1, forward strand.
AAAATTGGTTTAGCCGGAGTCGGAGACTCCGACTCCGGCTCCACAGCCCTGCTGGGTATAAGAATTTACTACTGAACAAGAAAATTTTATTCACAGATAACAAAGCATTCGCAAAGATAAACAAAAACCGAAGTACAACCAAGTTTCCTCAAATTTAGTAAAATTTCTTATAAAATGATAATTCTGACTTCCTTTATTATAGAAAGCTTATCATACATACGAATAACACTTAGCATAGAAAAATATTTTAGCTCATTCGAACTCAGAAGTATTCAATCCTTTCAAAACTTAAGGAAACACACTTGTTAGAATATAGGAATTTTTCCTATATTTCTTTTATCTACCTGTAATCGATACCTGTCATCGATGTAATCGATATGTTTGCGCGTGGGTTGTTTTTTTAGTTGGAATCGCGTTGTTATGGTATACGGAGAGATTGTTAAAAATAATATAATAACAAATAAAATATATAAAATATTTGTTTTTTGAAATTAGTGAGAAAAATTTTCGTTTTTTGAACATAAATAATAATAAGTCTATCAATGGTGGTGTATAACAAAGAAAACACCAACATTTTGGAATCTTCAATTATCAGGTAATATTCAGTGACGCTAACCTTTTGTGAAAAAATTGGTTTATGGTTTTTTATATTTGTAGGTATTGAAATTGTAAATCGTTACGCAGCATCTTATTAAAAGTGAAAGGAAGAAGAAGAAAACCATTACGTTCTACAGTTGGTAACATTACATGGAAATAGGAAATAGTGGAATAATAAACTAATATTTTAAGGCCTGTCGATGCTGTTGATTCTTAATAAATATATTTAATATTTTAATAAAACATGTATTTTATTTAAGAAAAAACTGCCTATATAAATAAATAAAACTGTATTTAAAAACGAAGGTAAGCAGTTCTAATTTGGAAGTAAAAGGTTTACCACAAATATGTAAGATTTGTCCAAATGAATGAAAAAAGTTCAATAACATCATTCCATATATGAATTCAATTCATATAAATTTGTTCATTCTGTATGTTGGTATAGTGGTACATAAATATAGAAAAAGTCTTTGGCGATACACGAAGTTCAACTTTCTTCACAATGAGTTTATTTTAACTTAAAGAAGTGGTCACTTTTTTCTGGGTGTACAAATTCTCAATTGCGAATGGAGGCTTAAAAGATATCAAACGACACATGAAATCGGCAAGACGTAAAAAGAATATTGAGAACAGTCAGTTAATATCAGTTAGCAACTTCCCAAAAAAATGGAAGTGCTTCTAAAAGCACAACTTCACGAAGTTCTTTTTGTTCAATTTTTTGTAACTCCTCTTTTTCATTTTATTGAAAGGAAATTTTAACTTTTTTGCTTCAAATATGTTAAAAACAGAGTAAGGATTAATAAAATTGTACAAATTATTAACATTTTGTCGAAAAAATGCTAAATCCATTCTAGAAAATTTGTAAATTTTTGGAAATATTTGATGTCAAACGTTTCAGATAAGCGGAACAATGATTTAAAAATCATAAAAAATTATTAAAATTATTTATATGGCAAATTATGTGTAATATTTGGCAAAATTATTGTGTTGCAAATTCAGTACAACGGCATACAAAAAAAATATTTTCACTACTTTTTTGCGACTCTTTTTTTGCTGGGTTATTAAAGCCGACTTCCAGTGACTCAATCAAAACATCTGTTGTGGCAGAAGCTGCCTTTGCCTTTCACACCGTGATGCATAGCCACAGTTACCAAACCGGAGATTGCACAGGAAGTCGTGGAGCAAATGTTTACAGATTCAAAAGTGACCTCCGATTTCATTTGCGGAAAGCAAAAAATCGTTCGAAAAAATCATTTAATTTTATTCATTTAATGTTTATTGTTAAATTGTTTATTTTTTTGTGTTTTTATTGCTAAAATGAAAATGTTCTGGTTTTTTGCAAATGTACTGGTTTTTTTTTCTTGAATGTACTGGTTTTGCCAATTTGAAATCTGGCAAGCCTAAGCGGGAGTAAGATGATTCAATTTGTAAGAGGAAAATTCCTAGATGGTTTAAAAAAGTTAGCATAAAGGACCCACAATTGAGTTATCTATCCCAGCCAGATCTATACTAAAGGCTGTGGAAAGGTTCATTCGCCCGAACTGAAACATCTTCAGTCAGGCGTGTATAGATTTGTATGTGGCGTTTTCTTTCTAATGACTCTATTGATCAAGTTCCTTAATCTTCTTGTCCATAAAGCTCGAATAACAATTAATTGTAAATTAAGTAAATATTAAATATTTAGAAAAAAAACAGGTGATAATAGCAATCTATAGACCAAAAGTATTGGAAAATCTGTTAACAAATATTAGAAATGGCGGAATTTATGTGTATTTAGTGCTATTGCCTTAAGGGCATTAAGTAAGCGGCATCGGATGAAAATAGTAATTTGTTCATGAGTACTTTCCCTTAATATATCATAGAAATTATAATATAATAATTACAAGAAAGCAAATTTTTGAATTGGCTCTTGGCATCATTTACCTTTCAAGATATAATAAAATGTGCCAAATACGGATTTTTTTTACTTATTATATTTTTACTTATTATAGCTGCTAAGCTCGAACTTAATACCCTTCTTTGGGGAAAACAACAACACCCAAAAAGTTGAATCCTCCAGGGCAAGTCAATTTTGCTCTATTTTAGGTCATGACAATTATTATGTTTTAGTACAAATTGATCCAATATGTGAAAGTTGCCTTGACTTTAACCCTCTAATGCCCCAATTTTTTTGCCAGCTGATTAAATATTCAATGTTATCGAAAGCAAGAAAACTAAACAAGAAAATTTGATACGGTAAAATACAGTAAAAGCTGCAAAGCCTCTTGAACAGTTTTAACAAATTTTTCTTTTTAATTTACCCATTTTTGTGGTTTTAAGGTGTGTTTTTCTAAAAGCTTCCTGATTTAATGAAGCCAGCGTAAAGGTGGGATAATTGTTTTTACCTTAGCAAAATAAAAAAGTAAATATTATAAAGATTTACTAAATTCGTATTTCCCTCAAAATAGTTCCTAATTTCCATTGTGAACTCAAATATTTTTCCTTCAAACTTCGTAATTTTCTGTAACAAGTAAAAAAATTAATTATTTCTAATAAAATCTCTCGAATTTGTAGAAAAATATTTTCTTATTTTGTCATATCGGCGTGATAGCGAGATTTGTAATATGGTTTAGTTGAAATTTTCCATATTTTCCTTCGTGGTGGTTTCACCTTTTTTATACCCACCACCATAGAATGGTGACGGGGTATAATAATTTTGTCATTCCGTTTGTAACACATCGAAAAATTTCCGACTATATAAAGTATATATATTCTTGATCAGGGAGAAATTCTACACCCAGAAAAAAGTGTCTTCGAAACTAAAGGAAAAAATGTTCATCAATTTAGTTTAGCCATTTTATTTCCATTCAGTTAAATTTTTGTGTGAAATAATAAAATATACTTGTTTCAGTAAAAAAATCCTAAACTGAAAGCAGTTAGAAATAGTTCATTAACTAGAATAAGTCATGGAATTTTACTAATACTGTTTTCTTCGCTAGGTATAAGAATTTACTACTGAACAAGAAAATTTTATTCACTGATAAAAAGCATTCGTAAAAATAAACAAAAACCGAACTAAGACCAAGTTTCCTCAAATTTAGTAAAATTTCTTATAAAATGATAATTCTGACTTCCTTTATTATAGAAAGCTTATCATAACAGGTTGGCTGATAAGTCCCCGGTCTGAGATAGATGGCGTCGCTAGTATTAAATACATATTATTTTTATATAACTATTACCAACCTTCAAATGATTCATGTCAAAATGTGACGTCTGTAAGTCAATTAGTTTGTGAGATAGAGCGTCTTTTGTGAAGCAACTTTTGTTATTGTGAAAAAATGGAAAAAAAGGAATTTCGTGTTTTGATAAAATACTGTTTTCAGAAGGGAAAAAATACGGCGGAAGCAAAAACTTGGCTTGATAATGAGTTTCCGGACTCTGCCACAGGGAAATCAACAATAATTGTTATTGGTATGCAAAATTCAAGCGTGGTGAAATGAGCACGGAGGACGGTGAACGCACACTCAAAAAAAGTGAACTCTCTATTTCACTAAAGCCATATTAAGTTTATATTAGTTCATAGAATCATTATGTTTGGAAAAAGTTTATTTTAGTCAAATAATTTTTTGCGTATGTTAGTTAAATGAACTAAAAAACGGGAAAAAGTTATATACAAATAAAGCATAAAGATTTCCTAATTTCGTATTTCTTACAAAATAGTTCATTATTTCTTTAAATTTGTAAACTTTACCAAAAATGTGTCCATCATGAACTTCGTATGTCACTAAAGACATTCTTGCAATTTTGAACTCCAAGATTCCTCTTAAAACTACAAAATTTTCTTTAACTACTGAAAAAATTTAGTTATGTCTAATAAATTTTCTTGAATTTGTCGAAAAATATTTACTTATTTTTGCCATATCGGAGTGATGCCAGCGCTTGTAATACCGTTTAGTTAAAATTTTCTAAAAAAGTTCCAAATTTTCTAAAATTAATCGAAAGTTATCTTTCCTGGTGGCTTCACTGTTTTTTCAGTGCAGTGGACGCCCGAAACGTGGTTACCGACGAAAACATCAAAAAAATCCACAAAATGATTTTGAATGACCGTAAAAGTTGATCGAGATAGCAGAGGCCTTAAAGATATCAAAGGAACGTGTTGGTCATATCATTAATCAATATTTGGATATGCGGAAGCTCTGTGCAAAATGGGTGCCGCGCGAGCTCACATTTGACCAAAAACAACAACGTGTTGATGATTCTGAGCGATGTTTGCAGCTGTTAACTCGTAATGCACCCGAGTTTTTCCGTCGATATGTGACAATGGATGAAACATGGCTCCATCACTACACTCCTGAGTCCAATCGACAGTCGGCTGAGTGGCAGCGACCGGTGAACCGTCTCCGAAGCGTGGAAAGACTCAAAAGTCCGCTGGCAAAGTAATGGCCTCTGTTTTTTGGGATGCGCATGGAATAATTTTTATCGATTATCTTGACAAGGGGAAAAACCATCAACAGTGACTATTATATGGCGTTATTGGAGCGTTTGAAGGTCGAAATCGCGGCAAAACGGCCCCATATGAAGAAGAAAAAAGTGTTGTTCCACCAAGACAACGCACCGTGCTACAAGTCATTGAGAACGATGGCAAAAATTCATGAATTGGGCTTCGAATTGCTTCCCCACCCACCGTATTCTCCAGATCTGCACGGATGAAAAAGACTGTTTTTCATATGTTTGGCTATAAACATTATATGTTTGGAGCACACATTTTTAAACACAATATTATTGAGTGCAAGTATATAATGTTCATAAACTAGCATAACATGTTTGGGACATATATGTTAATATGTTAGAACATATTATGTTTGGGACATAAAATGTTTGTAAATATAATATGCTTGGATGCAAACATATATTAATTTAGAAATAGCCTATAAACATATATGTGTTCAGTAGATTGGAGCGCTATTTAACAGGGAGCGATATTGAATTAAGTTGGTGGTTGTTGCTTGTTATTACAAAATTAACATTTTATTTTTCCTTGGGCAATTTATCAGCTACTTCTTTGATCCTTGCAAACTGTGTGGTCCGCTGTTCGAATCCCCGTCCGGCAAAAGGTAAAATTAAAATAAAAAAAATCATACAATTGAATAATTTCTTCTACAATGTTTGTATTACAGAAAAAGGTGCTAAGAACTAAAAAATCTCGTGGAAGTAAGAAAGATGTCGGGGAATATACAATTGGGCAGAAACAAAATTTTGAGCATTCAGGTCGAAAACCTATGTTGTTAGCACCTATATTACCTGTTTAATTTCATAATTCATTATGATTGTAAATATATAAATAAATAAATAAAATTTTGAGCACAATATTGTTTGGGAGAATTTTTTTTAAGCATATAATATTTTTGGGTGCAAAATGCTTCCAAACATATTATATGTTCACATAATAACATATTGTTTTTTGGAAGACAACATTATTGAATTTGGATGCAAAAATACAAAATGTTTGGAACTTAGACTACCCAAACATATATTGTTTAGACCAATATGCTTTCAAACATATTATATATTGGAAGAGATCAAACATATAAATGTTTGGGCAATACCCAAAAATGTATATGCTTGAAGCAAAATATGTTTGGGAGTATATGTTACAGAAGCGATTTTTTGTTAGCGTGTGGCCCCCAGCGACTTTTTCTTGTCCTCAGACCTCAAAAGGATGCTCGCAGGAAAAAATTTGGCTGTAATGAAGAGGTGATCGCCGAAACTGAGGCCTATTTTGAGGCAAAACCGAAGGAGTACTACCAAAATGGTATCAAAAAATTGGAAGGACGTTATAATCGTTGTATCGCTCTTGAAGGGAACTATGTTGAATAATAAAAACGAGTTTTGACAAAAAAAAATGTGTTTTTCTTTGTTAGACCGGGGACTTATCAGCCAACTTGTTACATACGAATAACACTTGGCACTTGACACTTGCATAACTTAAGGAAACACTTGTTAGAATATAGGAAAATTTCCTACATTTCTTTTATCAACCTGTAATCGATACCTCTCATCGTTATCGATATGTTTGCGCGTGGGTTGTTTTTTTAGTTGGAATCGTGTTGTTATGATATACGGAGAGATTGTTAAAAAATAATTTAGTAAAATAATATAATAAATAACAAATAAAATATATATAAAATATTTGTTATTTTACATTAGTGAGAGAAAAATTTTCGTTTTTTGAAAATTATTAAATATAAACATCAAACAATACGTCTATCAATGTTCGTGATTGTGTATAAAGAAAGAAAAAACCAGAAGAATAACAACCCCTTCATTCGTCTTCATTTTGGAATCTTCAATTATCAGGTAATATTCAGTGACGCTAACATTTTGTGAAAAAATTGATTTATGATATTTTTATATTTATAGATATTGAAATTGTAAAAGTAGGACGAAATCGTTAGGCAGCATATTATTAAAAGTGAAAAGTACAAGAAGAAAAAATGCGTTTTACATTTGATAACATTACATGGAAATTGGAAATAGAGAAATAATAAACTAATATTTCAAGGCCAGTCGATGCTGCTGATTCTTAATAAATATATTTAATATATTAATAAAACATGCACTCAAAAAAAAGTTTACTTGGATTTTGACCTTACCTTAAGGATTTTTGTATTGATTCCGAGGCTTCTTTAAAATAAAGAAATTTTTTAGCGATCTATCTGGCTTTAAATTTAGGACCAATAAAATCAAAATTAGGATACAGATCTCATTTATCAAATTTTCATTCTCTTTTCGCGGTTTATTAATAAAGGTACTCATGTACAAACAAACGCCAGTTTAAAATCCAAATTATAACGGATACTTCAAAGTAAAAAATGTTTTCTTAATTCCAAAAAACTTTAAACCAAAGATGATAAATCCTCAAAATAAGTCTTAGCCTATATTTGAAGCATTTTATCTTAAATCCAAAGCTTCAATATTTCAGTTAATTTAAGGACGATTTCTTTAAATCAAAAATGTGTTTCTTTACTTTAAGGAATTTAGCATTAGTTCAAATACATGAGACTTTAACGGAGGGACGCAAATTTACAAAATTTGTGTCCTAAATGAAATTAATTTTTGAAGCAAAGATTATGAGCTTTATTTTAATTAACATTTCATTATTTTATTATTTTTTGTCTTTTTTGCATAATCTTTAATATCACGTAAATATTTTTTTAGTGTGTCTTTTATTAAAGAAAAAATCGCCAATATAAATAAAAAATTGTATTTAAAAACGAAGATAAACAGTTATAATTTTGAAGTAAAAGGTTTACCACAAATCATTCCATATATGAATTCAATTCAGTTACATTTTTTCATTCTGTAGTAGGATGGTACATACACGCTCACAAAAAATCGCTTCTGTAACATATACTCCCAAACATATTTTGCTTCAAGCATATACATTTTTGGGTATTTCCCAAACATTTATATGTTTGATCTCTTCCAATATATAATATGTTTGAAAGCATATTGGTCTAAAAAAATATATGTTTGGGTAGTCAATTTCCAAACATTTTGTATTTTTGCATCCAAATGCAATAATGTTGTCTTCCAAAAAACAATATGTTATTATGTGACCATATAATATGTTTGGAAGCATTTTGCACCCAAAAATATTATATGCTTAAAAAAATTCTCCCAAACAATATTGTGCTCAAAATTTTATTTATTTATTTATATATTTACAATCATAATGAATTATGAAAATAAACAGGTAATATAGGTGCTAACAACATAGGTTTTCGACCTGAATGCTCAAAATTTTGTTTCTGCCCCACATCTTTCTCACTTCCACGAGATTTTTTAGTTCTTAGCACATTTTTCTGTAATACAAACATTGTAGAATAAATTATTCAATTTTATGATTTTTTTATTTTAATTTTACCTTTTGCCGGACGGGGATTCGAACAGCGGACCACACAGTTTGTAAGGATCAAAGAAGTAGCTGATCAATTGCCCAAGGAAAAATAAAATGTTACTTTTGTAATAACAAGCAACAACCACCAACTTAATTCAAAATCGCTCCCTGTTAAATAGCGCTTCAAGCTACTAAACACATATATGTTTATAGGCTATTTCTAAATTAATATATGTTTGCATCCAAGCATATTATATTTACAAACATTTTATGTCCCAAACATAATATGTTCTAACATATTAACATATATGTCCCAAACATGTCATGCTAGTTTATGAACATTATATGCTTGCACTCAAAAATATTGTGTTTAAAAATTTGTGTTCCAAACATATAATGTTTATAGCCAAACATATGAAAAACAGTCTTTTTCAACCGTGTAAATATAGGAAAATGTTAACTAATATATGGAATGCATTATACATAATTTCTACGAAAATCACATCGTTCATTCAAATAAAAATGCCTTTGGCGCTATACGAAGTTCAACTTTCTACACAATGACTTCATTTTAACTTAAAATTCAATATAATGAAAAGTTTTACAAAAACATTATTTTAATTGTATTGTAGAAAGAAGTCAAGGATTAAACACGCACAGAAAAAACATGTTTGGACATGGTTCCCGCATCCATTTAGTGCTTATCTAGAGCATATAAATGTCGCAAAACCCATGCATTTTGTGTTTGTAAAAATAATTTTCGGGCAGAGAAAAAGTTATGCTGGCAATAAGCATTTAAATGGTTCTCAAATGCCGCAAACATGTTCTACTATTTAAATGATAACATTTGAGACCATTACATGATCAGGAAAATCATGTACCTACACTCATAGAAAAAAGTCTGTTGTTAATAGCAAACGCTGTCTGCTGTTTTCAGCAAACAAAATGCTGCTGTTTTAGCAGTTGTTTTGCTAAAACAGCAAACAACTCTGTTATTATGGAACAGCAGAAAAACTGCAGAAAGGTCAGTAGTTTCTGAAATTTTCTGCTGATCCGAATAAAATTATAAAGTCCCTCCAGTCAAATGGACAATAGTAAAATGGTAAAATTATAAAGCTTCAAACGTTAAAAACGATTAGTATTTTTAGTAATTAAATTTTAAGGTGGGTATTAAGTTCGAGTTTCGCCGCTAAAATCGCCATTTTTCACGATTACTTTTCTCTAGTTACTGGATTGCATTCGCGTACTTTTCAGCAATTTTAAGCAAAGCGAGAAAATTGCACGTTTACTCTCTTGCCAGTTTTTACTGGATAATTATTGCTAGAAAAGTAAGCGAACAGTCCTATTGTTGGTGAAGTCAGTTTTGACAAATGTCAACGTCGATATGTCAAATGCCAACGCCATCAAAGCATCACTTTTGAACTTGTTGTTTTGGAATATATTTTCCAAAATTTCTTTTATTACGGAGATTATATTTGGTAAGTACAGTCGACTCCGCTTTAGCGCAATGCGCTTTACTGAAAAACCTCGGATAACTGAAATCGATCGCATTCCCCAGTTGTTTTTTCTGTCCATTTCATTTAAATTACTCCGCTTTAGTGAAACTCCGCTTAACTGAAAAAATCGGATTACTGAAAAGTTTTTTGTGTTCAAATAAGTTTCGTCACATTAGTATTACTTCGCTTTACTGAAAATGCCACATTCTCGCTATTGAGAGAGAGTACATTTTCTTCTCCGTATTGAGAACGCTTTATTTCAAGTGAAGATGGCACTTTCAAAACAGTTTAAATCACTCTGTAAATAAAATCAACTGAAAGGTAAAATTGTAGATGGCACACACACGGAATCAAACACCTTGTTTTTATTATTTTATGTACATAGCATTGGTCATAAGTTCGGTTAACTGAAATTGAGTGGATTTTTTTCCAGTTATGCGGAGTCCGCTTTACTGAAACTTTTTCAGTTATCCGAAGTTCGCATTACTGGAAGTTTTTTTCAGTTATCCGTAGTCCGCTTTAGCAAAAACTTCGGATAACTGAAATTAAATGGCTGCATTTTTAACGTTTCAGTAAAGCGGAGTCGACTGTATTGTATTTGTCATTTAAGAAATTTGCCATTTCTTTTATAGTCCTTTTGTTTTTAATAATTTTTAGATTGGAAAATTACTATTATACAATCATGTGAGCAACCGCCGTGAAATGGTTCCTACCCGCTTTGCATACAAACGGTTATGGATTCAATCCCAGTTTCGACCAAACACCATAAAGTTTTGCAACGGTGGATTGATGAATTACTCCCTCTGTAATGCTAGTGGCATTTCTGAGTGTTTCAAAGCTACTCTAAAATGTTCATAGCAAAGCGAAATGATGTCCAGGCTCGGCTATAAAAAGTAGATTCCGTGTTTTTGAGCTAAACATGGAATCGGGCAGCACTCAGTGACAAGAGAGAAGTTCAACACTGCGGTATCATAATAGATTAAATAGTCAAAGTGAGCCTGAAATAACGGGCTACCACTATAGCTAAGCTAAACTGTATACAATTGGCAACGTTCACCTTAAATGTGAGTATAAAAGCCAGGATAACATTACAACCTTGCTATTGTACACTGAAAAAAAAGCATACTCGGTTCCAAAGATTTTGTCTTTACTTTAAAAAATTTGGTATTGATTCCGAGCCAAAGAAGCGGAGAATACAAGTAAGGATACCTTTAAGACACAATTCTCTTTTAAATTTAGTTTTTTTGTACTTGCTTCTAGGAAGCAAATTTTAATTTTTCGCTTTCTCAGCTTTTTTTCTTCATATGCTATCAAAGTCCTTTAAAAACGAGTTAACGGCAACTTTATTTTCCAAATTAAGACTCGACATCCAGTAGAAATTATGCTATGTTTGAAGTAAAAAACTTCTTTAAAATAAAGTTTTGAAAAACATGTCCTATATTTGAACGATTTTTTGCTTTGTAGTCAAGATGCAAAAAGACAACAAATTTAAAGACAATTTCATTATATTTAAAGAATTTTTCTGAATTATTAAAGTCAAGTTAACCTTAGCCTATAAATTTTTTCTTTCATGTTAAGATACCCATTTTTAAGTCACATCACTTAATTATAAGGACAATACGACTTCATTGAAAAGTTTATCGACTTTTGGACAAGGAAAATAACTTTATTTTAGAGAAATGCGTCTTCTACGCTAAGCAAAATTTGTATTCGTATTTTAAAGACATGAAATCTTTGACCTCACGACAATATTTTTTTCAGTGTAGCGAAATAATGCCAACTAAATACGGCCTTAAGAGCCTTTTAGTTTGAATCAATTTGATTTTTTGCTAAAAGTACATATTTTATTGGTCAACTTTTATGACATCGTTCAATACAATACCTATAAATACAAATAGTTTACAAAATAAAATTTTTGTCATGTATATTTGATGAGAGGTTTTTTATGTATTTTCATCTCCTGAATTCGAAAATAGAGGTTACATTTTTATATGGTAGACGTTTTGAGATATACTTATATTTTTAGTTTTTTTACTAGACGCGAGAATCATATCTCAAGCTAGAAATGTCCGGTTATATCGTTGGATATGTGATAAGTTAAGTGGTTCCAAATATATCGATGAAAATTGGGCACATTTTCATCATATTTTACAGCGATTCTGTGCCGGTGGAAAAGTGCCAACCTTTGAAATAACGTCCGGTTTCTCTCTATACTCGTAAAGGTGATACCTTAACGTAAGAATAAGACTAGAAGAAAAATGACAAACTTGTAAGCATATTTTTTGAAAATGTGCGCTTTTTTAAATATATTTTGAACCACTTAACTGTTCACAGATCCATATTAGTTCGTCACCTCAATACCTTGCATTTAAGTACCAATAACGATATAATCGTACATTTTTAGCTCGAGAAATAATTTTTCTAATGAAAAATGGACGAAAAACTAAAAATATAAGGATATCTTAAAAACTGTTTCATTAAAAAATTTTTAACCTCTATTTTCGAATTCAGTAGATGAAAATACATCAACCACTAATCAAATGTAAATTTTAGTGTAAGCTAGTGTAATTACTAATTGCTCTTTTTACTTCTTTTCATTGCATATTGTTATGTTTCAACTTCCAATACTTCGATGGAATTCAATTTCACACATTTAATAAATGTAGAAATTATTGTATTAAATGATTTACGGGTTTCATTTCCACTTATCCTTAAAAACGACAAATTTTGTTGCTGGGACAACAAACATTTGTAGTTATTGTAGCAGTAAAAATGTTAGCTAGTTCAACTAACGCAGTTTTCTATTTCAGCAGCGATGTTTGTCAAAAACTTTTAGCAAACACGTTTGCTAATTCAACAGCATTTGTTTGCTATTTTAGCTGTAAAAAATGTTTGCTGTTTCAACTAACGAATGTTTGCTGAAACAACTACATGCTACTGCTGTTCCTTTTTCAGCAAACAAAATCTGCTGTTTTAGCAAACATTTTTGCTATTATGAGTAACAAAATTTTTTAGGTGTAACCATTCAATTTTTCGACTTTTTTGCAGGGAAAAAAAGTATTTTTATAGGTTAGGTATAGACATTTCTAGAACCATTACATGGCCATAAAGGCCATGTACATTGTTTTCTTGACCTTTTAATTTTGTAACTTTTTGCAGCGAAAAGAATTTCATAAAACATTGAGTAGGTACATAGGATTTTCTTATTGGGCGTCAGTCGCGTATTGATTGTTGCTTGGAATGGACGGAGAATACGGAATTACTGTGTTTTGTGTTAATTTATTTATTCAGAAGTGCTACGTGGTTTTATGTGAACACAAGGAAAGTGAAATTGAAAAAATGTACCTGTTTTTTTTTGTTCTGCAGTTTTTATGGTATAATTGATTTTTATTTGCAGGTACATGATGCCTTCGTTTGTACATTTGTAATGGAATACGTAAATATGGAATGATTACTTATTGTTGAAATTGAACCAAAATAGAGTGTGCAAAATTATGTGATGTTTGCTTGCACGACATTATAAATACTAATAAACAATAAATTAGTTTTTGAATAAATAAAAACAAATAAATAATGCTAATTTTGTGTTTTCTTTTCTCAAGTGGCGTCCTTTTTTCGACGACGAAAAAAGTTTTTTCATAAAGATCAAAACATTTTAGTTTGTGACCATGTTTCCTTAACTAGAAAGAAACATTTTTGACGAATGCCATAATTTTGATTCAAACAAAATTCCTTTTATCAATATAATAACATTTTAGATGAGGACAATTATATTTTTCTTAGAACCATGTTCAATGATCCAACGTGGTTGCAGGTGAAAATGTTACATGGTCGCCGCAAAAATAGCTCCTATCATATTATTTTGCTCTTCGAATATGATTGTGGCAATCATGTTTCTTCTATGCGTGAAAATAAGTAATTTTATTATGATTCATGCCACCAAAATTTGAGTATCTTACTAAAATCTATTCTATCTTTATACCCACCACCATAGAATGGTGACGGGGGTATAATAATTTTGTCATTTCGTTTGTAACACATCGTAATATCGATTTCCGACTATATAAAGTATATATATTCTTGATCAGGGAAAAATTCTAAGACGATATAGCCATGTCTTGCACATGATGTTTATGATTCCTCTAAAACTCAAACAAATATGGTTCTTATAAATCCAGAATCTGATCTAGTCTTCATAGGTAAAATCTTTGAATTATCTTCGGGAAGTGTACTGGTTGAACTGATCTGCTTGTCATCAAATCACCCTGAAATTTTCACAGAAAACTATAATATTTGATTCATGGTGGTGCACGGATGAAAAAGACTGTTTTTCATATGTTTGGATATAAACATTATATGTTTGGAACACAAATTTTTAAACACAATATTTTTGAGTGCAAGCATATAATGTTCATAAACTAGCATAACATGTTTGGGACATATATGTTAATATGTTAGAACATATTATGTTTGGGACATAAAATGCTTGTAAATATAATATGCTTGGATGCAAACATATATTAATTTAGAAATAGCCTATGAACATATATGTGCTTAGTAGCTTGGAGCGCTATTTGACAGGGAGCGATATTGAATTAAGTTGGTGGTTGTTTGCTTGTTATTACAAAATTAACATTTTATTTTTCCTTGGGCAATTGATCAGCTACTTCTTTGATCCTTACAAACTGTGTGGTCCGCTGTTCGAATCCCCGTCCGGCAAAAGGTAAAATTAAAATAAAAAAAATCATACAATTGAATAATTTCTTCTACAATGTTTGTATTACAGAAAAAGGTACTAAGAACTAAAAAATCTCGTGGAAGTGCGAAAGATGTGGGGGAATATACAACTGGGCAGAAACAAAATGTTGAGCATTCAGGTCGAAAACCTATGTTGTTAGCACCTATATTACCTGTTTATTTTGATAATTCGTAATGATTGTAAATATATAAATAAATAAATAAATAAAATTTTGAGCACAATATTGTTTGGGAGAATTTTTTTAAGCATATAATATTTTTGAGTGCAAAATGCTTCCAAACATATTATATGTTCACATAATAACATAAGACAACATTATTGAATTTGGATGCAAAAATACAAAATGTTTGGAACTTAGACTACCCAAACATATATTGTTTAAACCAATATGCTTTCAAACATATTATATATTGGAAGAGATCAAACATATAAATGTTTGGGCAATACCCAAAAATGTATATGCTTGAAACAAAATATGTTTGGGAGTATATGTTACAGAAGCGATTTTTTGTGAGCGTGTGGGTATTTAAGATTCGGCCCGGCCGAACTTACTGCTTTATATACTTGTTTTTAGTTATTGTTGTATCGAATCGGTATTCGTTATTATTTCTTAGGTTAATATTGAAAGGTCTTCTAAATAAATGTTAAAACTGTGGGACACCTTCACTGTTTTGTATGTAGCCCATTTTGTCTAAATACAGAAAGGCTCCTGGAGGGATTACCCCGTTTCAAGCGAATTACGTATACACGCAAAGAAAAAAAACGTTTGGACAACGTGTACCGAAAACGTTTTTCTTTTGTTAGAGTTTTTTGAATTGCTTCGAAAATTTTAAACTTTTATCACCATAAAAATTCGTTTGTTACAAAATTTTTATTTTTTCAATAAAAAAAGTTATTTTTGAAATAACAACACAGTCCATTTCGTTTATATCAAACACTGTTCTTTTCTGACTTTAGGTCTTTAATAAGACACATTTTACAGTTCAAAATTTAATATAGTACAATGTAATGTTGAACATTTTTTCGGAATCTTCCGAATATATCTGGAATATATGTAAAAAAAAAAAAACAAAAGCAAAAAAAAAAAACTTTGGCCGAAGCAGGGTTCGAACCCACGACCCTTGGCATGAGAGTCGGACGTAGCTACCACTGCTCCACGGTGCCAAACTAAATGTTTGTTTCTGTTAAATAAACTTTGTTTATTCGGTTCGTGGGCGCCGCAAGCTATGCTATATAAATATAACTTATATTGATATTTATCAATTGATGACCATAACAGGTACATAGCTCAGTGGTTAGTGTGTTGGCTTACAATGTGCATGGTCCGCGGTTCGATTCTCCGTCCAGGCGAAAGGTAAAAAAATTTAAAAAATTATAAAATCGTATAATTTCTTCTACATTGTTGGTATTACAGGAAAAGGTGTTAAGAACTAAAAATCCTCGTGGATGTGAGAAAGATGTGAGGGACAATGCAATTAGCAAGAAAATAATGTTTTTTTTGAGCTAGTCTTTATGAAATTGTTTTTACATCCTGGAAAAGAATAAACGTTTATCACAAAAAGTATATACTTTTCTTCCAAATACACTTCCTTACAGCGAAAAGCAAATGAGAAACGAACTTTGTTTGTCTAAAATTTCGTTTGGGAGGAAAGAATTATTTTTTTGCGTGTATATGAATCATCAGCATAATACGGAGCCAATATTAAATTATTTGTATGATTATGTGTACATTTGAGGATATGATTCCTTATTGTTTTAATTAAGAAGTTATATATTCTGTTAACATTAGCTGAATCATAGAGAACTTTATTGAATACAAAGTGTGTATAGTTTGTTTGGGCTGATCTGAAAAGACTTGTACAAGATCTCAAACATTTTCTTCAAAATTCTAAGCCTTTCCATATAAGAGGGAGAAATGTTACACCAGATTGGTGCACCAAACTGGTTATTGTATAACAATAACTTTACAACTTTATTAACATGTTTAGAAAAAATTACAGATTTGTGATTTGTGTTATTTTGTATTCAGTATGGAGTATGAAGTACAAGAATTTGTCTAATATTAAACTTAAATATTTTACTTCGTTTTGTATCTCTTAAGTTAGACTCAATTCCGAATTTTCTCCAGTTTTTTTTTTTTAATATTCCAATTACATTTATTAACTGGTGGACGGAAAAGTATAGATTCACATTTATTAATTTTCATGTTCAAATTGTATGAATAATTTATTGAACGAGTTTTGTAATTTATTATTTATTTCTTCTATTTCATGTCCGACTTCGAAAATGATAATATCGTCGGCAAATCCTATAATATTATCTATATTTTTAAGGAGATCGTGAATATAAAGATTGAATAGTATTGGAGCTTTTACAGTCCCCTGCTGTAAGCCATTGACCATTTTAAATACGCGAGAGCTTGTACATCTCTCGATAGAAACAACAAACTCTTTGCTGGAAAGCATATTAAATATGAAAATTACTAAGTGAAGAGGGAAATTATAATCCACTAATTTCTTCATGAGTTTTGCTATCCAATTAGGCAGGCATCTGTATAAATTTTTTGATTCCAGTTCCATTGTACACAGAAAAAAATTTCCGTAGTTAAACTAACGCTAAATTTCATTTGTTTTTATTGGAAAAAATTTATTTGCTTGTAGTTAAATTTTATTATTTTTATCGAAATTTTCCACAGTTTAATGAAATCTTACTTTTGTTAAGTATGTCTCAAAAATTTTATGAACTAAACGTGAGTATAAAGTTCAATGACCGTACACATAAGTTCAATATGAACTAAAGCAAAATAAGATTTTCGTACGATTCCCAAAAATAGTACGAATGAACTACTGTATGGTTAAAATGGTCATGATTTGGCGCCAATGATTTTCTTCTTTACTTTTAGTTAATTTTTTCTTCTATGATATGATGTAATTTCGTGAACTGCAGTTAAAAAATACAACAGGGCATTAAAATTTCCTGGTTTTAACAACGCTTTGTGGAAATCTCAAAATGTGGAGTAAAATTTAGCTCAATTTTCGTGCCAGGTAGTTCATTCTTCCTATAAAACGGTTCACTTTGTTTTCGGTGTATATTAGAAACTAACAAGGTAATAGCATGAATAGTAGAGTGCCCATGTTTAAAACCAAATTGTTTTTCGCATATGAAATTTAGCTTTTGGCAAAGTTTTTGTATTAGACTGTTGACTGCTATCTCAAATATCTTACTTATATTTGGTAAAAGGCTTATTGCTCTTAGATTTTTCGGATCCGTTAAATCTTTATCCTTTTTCGGTAATATTATAACATTTGCACGTTTCCACACCCTCAAAAAAATCGCTTCTTTAACATATGTTCCAAACATATTTTGCAGGAAGCACATATATTATTGGATACTGCCGAAACATTAATATGTTTGTTTTATGTGAACATATTATATGTTTGGAAGCATTTTGAGCCCAAAAATATTATATGCTTGGAAGAATTTTTCCCAAAGACGATTGTGCTCATTGCCTAACATACTGGTAATTTTCACTTCCACGAAATATTTTAGTTCTTGGCACCTTTTTCTGTAATACAAATAATTTTGAAGAAATTATTCACTTTTATAAATTTTTTAAATTTTACCTTTCGCCTGCACGGAGAATCTAACCGAGGACCATACAGTTTGTAAGCCAACACACTATCCACTGGGCTACGGAGCTGATATAGTCACCAGTAGATAATTATCGTTATAAGTTACATTTATATAGCATAGTTTGCAGCGCCCACGAGCCCATGCAAACATAACATTATTTAACAGAAACATACATTTGTTTGCCACGTGGAGCAGTGGTTAGCATGTCTGCTTGCATGCAAAGGGTCGTGGGTTCAATCCCTGCTCCGACCGAACAATTTTTTTTTTAATTTACACATTTTATACTATATTAAATTTTATACTATGTTAAATTTTTTTATAATGAAACTTCGAAATGTGGGTTATTAAAGATTTATAGTTTTATAAGCACTGTTACGCTTGATATAAACGAAATTGACTGATATTTGGATAAAATATTATTTTTTATTGCAAAAATAACAATTTTGTAACAAAAAAACTGTTTTTGGTACAAAACTTCAAAATTTGGAAGGAATTCAAAAACTCTAACAAAGAAGAACGTGGAGTCGAGTATAAACATACATAAATAATTTTATAATATAAACATAAATTTATTTAGGCGTGAACAGTTTTATACTAGCATTTAACACCATCGCTCTAAAATGCCTTTTATTTTTCTTTAACAATTCATTTTAAAGAAAATAAACTTTTTAAATTGTTTTAGCTGCAAACTTGAACTTAATGCCCGCTTTTATATTTGAAGGTGTCCGTCAACTCCTCGTGGACTACTTATTAATAAAGAGGAACTAAACTTTGTTTTTATACATTTTACTGTGTAATTTTTCACTATTTCTTCCTTATTTCATTTTACTGTCCCAACTCTAAAAAGAGTATAGTGCCCTTTCGTTATTTTTATGAAGACCCCTGATTTCTTTTAACGAACCAAGAAAAAAAATTGTGCCCATAATGCCAAAGTGATAAACAAAACACATGTCCACACATACATAAAATGCTCTCAAGGCGAAAACATATGTTGTTTGTTTTTCAAATATCTATTCTCTTGCTTCCGAATGTCCATTCTCTTTATTCAAACTAAATAATATTTAGACTTAAGCATATCAAATTTTTGGCCTTATCATAAAACAGTTTTCCGAAACAACATACAAGCGGTTTCACAGAAATTGTTCTCTTTTGATTCTTTCGCTGTGTTATGTTGATATCTTTCGTCAACTCTCCCGGTTTCCATCTCTATTTCTTTCTCTATACTCTCTCTGTCGCTTTGAATAAAATATCACAACATATGTATGTTTAGTCGCAATTTGTAAATTTATATATGTTTGCATTCACACATATGAATTTTATGAAACATTCATGCCACAAACATAATATATTCTAACATATTAACATAGATGTCCCAAACATTCTGTGTTAGTTTAGGAACATTACATGTTTGCACTTAAATATATTGTGTTTTAAAATTGTGCCCGAAACACATTTTGTTTATATCGGAACATATGAAAACATATTTTTCTAACAGTGCATTTGCTTGGGCAAAAGGCATTGTTTATCATATTATTAAATAATGTAAGATATTCGAAGACCAAAGGTTTTGGCATATTTTTTAAATGAATGTTTGGTATTTCATCCAAGCCAGACGATGATTTTCCCTTCAAGTTCGAAAAAATATAAGTAATTTCGTCCCTTGATATGAACATATCATGGGTATGGGAAGATGCTATATTATTGGATAAGAATGTATCATTAAATCAACTAAATCTCAAAGGAACGTTTTCATAAATCATTTTTTGTTCAGAAAATGAACTGAAAAATGCTTCCATGTAAGCTTCAATAACGTCACATATATCTTCTTCTTTTCTTAGGACGAATTTACTTGAATCTGGTTCAAATTCTAATGGTTGAGGATTAATATCAACATTATTTAACAAAAAAACTACACCGAAAAAAAAGTAAACTGTTTTATAGGAAGAATAAACTAACTCGTACGAAAATTGAACTAAATTTTCCTCCCCATTTTGAGATTTCCACAAAGCGTTGTTAAAATCAGGAAAATTTAATGCCCCGTTGTACTTTTTAACTGCAGTTCTCGAAATTACACCCTCTCATATAAGAAAAAATTAACTAAAATTAAAGAAGAAAATCATTGGCGCCAAATCATGAACATTTTAACCATACAGTATTTTTGTGAATCGTACGAAAATTTTCATGTGCTTTAGTTCATATTGAACTTATGCGTACGGCCATTGAACTTTATACTCCCGTTTAAAGGGTGATACGGTCAAAATTTGGTCAAGGGAAAACGCGTGTAAATCGGTGAAATCGTTTTTTTTTTTAAATCTAATTAAATTTCTTTTTCAAGTTCAATTAGTATAAAATTCAGGAAAAATATTCAGTTAGGCTTTCGCTTTTCCAAATCCGAATTGCCGGGCCTCACGCTTGACACCTGCCATCAGATTTTGTACAACCACCTTGTCCACCTTCTTCGCCGCAGAAAGCCAGTTTGCCTTGAACTGCTGCTCGTCCTTAGCAGTTTTTTGGTCTTCTTTAGGTTCCGCTTGACAATAGCCCAGTATTTCTCAATTGGCCGGAGCTCTGGCGTGTTGGGAGGGTTCTTGTCCTTGGGAACCACCTGCACGTTGTTGGCGGCGTACCACTCCATGGCCGTTTTACCGCAATGGCAAGATGCCAAATCCGGCCAAAACAGTACGGAACAACCGTGTTTCTTCAGGAAAGGCAGCAGACGTTTATTCAAACACTCTTTCTTGGTTGACAGTCCCGGAAGCTATGAAAATGCTGCTTTTCAAGCCACAGGTACAGATGGCTTGCCAAACCAGATATTTCTTTGCGAACTTTGACAGTTTTATGTGCTTGAAAATATCTGCTACCTTTCCCCTTCCTTTTGCCGTATAAAACTCCTGTCCCGGAAGCTGCTTGTAGTCGGCTTTGACGTAGGTTTCGTCGTCCATTACCACGCAGTC
Source organism: Haematobia irritans (assembly GCF_050003625.1). Lineage (NCBI taxonomy): Eukaryota > Metazoa > Arthropoda > Insecta > Diptera > Muscidae > Haematobia > Haematobia irritans. Next base: position 81,455,285 of record NC_134398.1, read on the forward strand.
AAACTTCGTCAGCATCGTCGTGAACAGCCTCCGGGATCGCGCTTTGGCCGTCGTATTTTGTTTATCATCGCGATTTGGAGTCACTACCTTCTTGTAAGTCGATAGTCCGGCTCGTTTTTTGGCTCGATGCACGGGGTGTTCAGGTTTTTTAAATGCAAAATTGAAAGAAATACGTCAAGTTTATATTGACCAAATTTTGACCGTATCACCCTTTAATATATGTCTCTAACATTCTCGAATCATGTGAAACCCCATCGATTTCTTTAAATATTAATATTGTTTCTTATTAGAATACCCCTGTTGTACAAGAGTTTCTATCTTTTCTAATTAAGTTGTAATTTTCAAAAGTAATTTATGTTTATTATTAAGTTTAGTCTCAAGGAGAAGTATAATATGAGGCTTGTGTTTATTTAAAAAACATTGAAGATCGTATCTTCTATTTAATCTTATAAGAGAGTTAACATTAATTTGTACAATAATGAATTTATCTATTATTAAGTTGATGCTGTCATTTGGATTCATATCTAATTTATTTCAAGAGTTGTGTATAATGCATCAATTCTGGCGGCTTGTTTCTCCATTTGTTTTTCTACGTTTGGAAGTTGATGTACAATGTTTTGTATTGATAATTGTAGATTTTGAAACATATCATTACCCTGCCAGCATTTCAAAGTTCCATTTCATCCTCATCACTACACGCTCACAAAAAATCGCTTCTGTAACATATACTCCCAAACATATTTTGCTTCAAGCATATATATTTTTGGGTATTGCCCAAACATTTATATGTTTGATCTCTTCCAATATATAATATGTTTGAAAGCATATTGGTCTAAACAATATATGTTTGGGTAGTCTAAGTTCCAAACATTTTGTATTTTTGCATCCAAATTCAATAATGTTGTCTTCCAAAAAACAATATGTTATTATGTGAACATATAATATGTTTGGAAGCATTTTGCACCCAAAAATATTATATGCTTAAAAAAAATTCTCCCAAACAATATTGTGCTCAAAATTTTATTTATTTATTTATATATTTACAATCATAATGAATTACGAAAATAAACAGGTAATATAGGTGCTAACAACATAGGTTTTCGACCTGAATGCTACAAATTTTGTTTCTGCCTAATTGTATATTCCCCCACATCTTTCTCACTTCCACGAGATTTTTTAGTTCTTAGCACCTTTTTCTGTAATACAAACATTGTAGAAGAAATTATTCAATTTTATGATTTTTTATACCCTTCACCACTACTGTGGTACAGGGTATAATAAGTTTGTGCATTTGTATGTAACGCCAAGAAGGAGTAATCATAGACCAACCTTTTAGTATACGGATCGGCTTAGAATTAAATTCTGAGTCGATTTAGCGATGTCCGTCTGTCTGTCTGTCTGTCTGTCCGTCTGTCCGTCTGTCTGTCCGTCTGTCTGTCCGTCTGTCTGTCCGTCTGTCTGTCCGTCTGTCTGTCCGTCTGTCTGTCTGTCTGTCTGTTGATGTATTTTTGTGTGCAAAGTACAGCTCGCAGTTTTAGTCCGATTGTCCTAAAATTTGGTATAGGGTCCTGTTTCGGCTCAAAGACGATCCCTATTGATTTTGGAAAAAATCGGTTCAGATTTAGATATAGCTGCCATATATATTTTTCACCGATCTGGTCATAATTGGCGTGTATATCAACCGATCTTCCTCAAGTTCCGTACATCCGAATATTTTATGAGTCTCGAAAAACTTGCGAAATATCAGCCAAATCGGTTCAGATTTAGATATAGCTCCCATATATAGCTTTCGCCCGATTTACACTCATTTGCCCACAGAGGCCAATTTTTTGCTCCGATTTAGTTGAAATTTTGCATAGGGAGTAGAATTAGCTTTGTAACTATGCGTGCCAAATTTGCTTGAAATCGGTTCAGATTTGGATATATCTCCCATATAAAGCTTTCGCCCGATTTACACTCATATGACCACAGAGGCCAATTTTTAACTCCGATTTAGTTGAAATTTTGCACAGGGAGTAGAATTAGCATTGTAGCTATGCGTGCCAAATTTGGTTGAAATCGGTTCAGATTTAGATATAGCTCCCATATATATGTTTTTCTGATTTCGACAAAAATGGTCAAAATACCAACATTTTCCTTGTAAAATCGCCACTGCTTAGTCGAAAAGTTGTAAAAATGACTCTAATTTTCCTAAACTTCTAATACATATATATCGAGCGATAAATCATAAATAAACTTTTTCGAAGTTTCCTTAAAATTGCTTCAGATTTAAACGTTTCCCATATTTTTTTTACTAACATTGTGTTCCACCCTAGTGCATTAGCCGACTTAAATTTTGAGTCTATAGATTTTGTTGAAGTCTATCAAATTCTTCCAGATCGAGTGATATTTAAATTTATGTATTTGGGACAAACCTTTATTTTGACGGATGTGATATGGTATCGAAAATTTAGATCTACACGCTCACAAAAAATCGCTTCTGTAACATATACTCCCAAACATATTTTGCTTCAAGCATATACATTTTTGGGTATTGCCCAAACATTTATATGTTTGATCTCTACCAATATATAATATGTTTGAAAGCATATTGGTCTAAACAATATATGTTTGGGTAGTCTAAGTTCCAAACATTTTGTATTTTTGCATCCAAATTCAATAATGTTGTCTTCCAAAAAACAATATGTTATTATGTGACCATATAATATGTTTGGAAGCATTTTGCACCCAAAAATATTATATGCTTAAAAAAAAATTCTCTCAAACAATATTGTGCTCAAAATTTTATTTATTTATTTATATATTTACAATCATAATGAATTATGAAAATAAACAGGTAATATAGGTGCTAACAACATAGGTTTTCGACATGAATGCTCAAAATTTTGTTTCTGCCCAATTGTATATTCCCCGACATCTTTTTCACTTCCACGAGATTTTTTAGTTCTTAGCACCTTTTTCTGTAATACAAACATTGTAGAAGAAATTATTTAATTTCATGATTTTTTTTATTTTAATTTTACCTTTTGCCGGACGGGGATTCGAACAGCGGACCACACAGTTTGTAAGGATCAAAGAAGTAGCTGATCAATTGCCCAAGGAAAAATAAAATGTTAATTTTGTAATAACAAGCAACAACCACCAACTTAATTCAATATCGCTCCCTGTTAAATAGCGCTCCAAGCTACTAAACACATATATGTTTATAGGCTATTTCTAAATTAATATATGTTTGCATTCAAGCATATTATATTTACAAACATTTTATGTCCCAAACATAATATGTTCTAACATATTAACATATATGTCCCAAACATGTTATGCTAGTTTATGAACATTATATGCTTGCACTCAAAAATATTGTGTTTAAAAATTTGTGTTCCAAACATATAATGTTTATAGCCAAACATATGAAAAACAGTCTTTTTCAACCGTGTACCTCAGAATCGTAAGTGACGCTGCAACAATCGCCAACTATGATGGGGGAAGCGTATGAAAAAGTATGAAATGTACATGAAAGTATTTTGCCATCACTATTGTTACAAGAGCCATTTTATATTTTGTGAAACACCAAGCGCAACTAGCTTTTTATAATTTATTTAGATAAAATCGATAATGAAGTGCTGAAAACATAGTTATTTCGCTTAAAATTGTAAAAGGTGAACAATTTTTGACTTTCCAAATGGAATAAAGTGATTGTTTTTCACTGGCTGATAGACGCTGCAACATGTAACTTGCCACTTGTAAATCAACATCATTCTATTATTAATGTAAAAAAAATATGTTAAATGTGTTGTGATAGTGGTATAAATGTTATATTTATAAGAATTTATAAATGTTTAATCAAATTAATAAACATCTAAACAATCGTGTTTTACTTGACCATAATGATTCATTTACAACTATCTTAAAATTCACTTTTTCTGATTGTTTGAAGGGGCTCTTATTGGCGTCATTCTAAATTTATTAAAAAAGGCACCTAATAATCGCACTTATGCGATACTTTTTTGTAGTAACTTGGTGTGGTACAACTTCTCAATAGTGACGGCGCTTTTCCGACGAGTTTTGGATGTCGTATACGATTGTTTTCGACGTGGTGGGGATTCTCAGAAGCGCCGTCAATTCAAAAAATGTACACAGTAAAGTTTTTCTTTTTCATCAGTTGTTACTTTTGACACGCTGCAATTGCCCATCTCGTGATTCTGATCGCATTTAACGCATTTGGATTCTCGAAAGCAGTTGAACAGTGGCCAATTTGGCTTCGTTAGCGGCATTTAATTCAAATTTGAAAAAGCGTTATTTTTTTTTTAAATCGATATCATATGCTTTCATTAGATTTTTATCGATTTTTCAAGGCTCAGCTTACATCTGATGAACAGCTGTGAGCTGTCAAAGTTATCATATGTTTCTGAAAGTTTTGTGCAAAATATTTTCACCGTTTACATTGTGTGTATATTCATATAAAATTTGCAACTATCATTATTTTGATTAAAGGTATTATTAGATACCAACGACAGGGTATGTATTATGTAAAAAAGTGTTAGTGACCTGTCTATATATATGTTATTCATAAAACGTATTCGTTTGTAAGTGTATTAGCAACTCGCCGATTATAACGTATACCTGCCTTTTGTGGAGTAGAGCTTAAAAAATTCACATATGTTCAGTCTAGCTCTAATTGTTCCTGGATATGTAAGCCATTGTGTGTCGAAAATGTCCAAAGTGAACTGCGAATACCTGCTAGCCTTCAATTTATTGTACTTTTTAGACCCTTTATTTAATGTGGCACGAAGAAACGATCCCCACGAAGAAGTTTGTCGCCGTGGAAAATTATGTTTTTGGTACCGTTTTGAGCAAAACAAATTATACACAAAAGGAGAAGTGCGAAATTGGAAGGAAACTGCGAAATTTTGCAAATAGGCTTATTCAAGAGTGGCTAGACACAAGTTTATATAAGCTGCAGTTTATATAAAGCTGGAAAGCGCAGTGCTCCCAAAGTTGTAGAAATTTTAAATGACGATGAAATTTTTGTTAGTCTTACAAAACAAATTATACACAAAAGGAGAAGTGCGAAATTGGAAGGAAACTGCGAAATTTTGCAAATAGGCTTATTCAAGAGTGGCTAGACACAAGTTTATATAAGCTGCAGTTTATATAAAGCTGGAAAGCGCAGTGCTTCCAAAGTTGTAGAAATTTTAAATGACGATGAAATTTTTGTTAGTCTTACCCCTGGTTTTACATGTCTGTTCACAGAATTTTAATTCATGGAGTAGACACAATCAATAATTGTTCGCTTCCAATTGGTATGATGTCCGAAGAAGCGCTTGAAGCGAGAAAGATTGATTACCGGAATATCCGTGAAAATAATACGGGAAAAATACAATGGAAGATATACGAGGGCGGTTCGGAAACTTCTTAGCCTATCAATGAAAGAGAATAGTTAGTTTTTTCAAAAATATTTTTATTTTTCAATATAATCTCCTGAAACTTCAATACACTTAGTTCAACGCTTTTCTAGCAATTGCATCTTCATTTGAGGTAAAGCGCTTGCCAGCAAGGATTTTTTTTAGATTTGGGAACAAGTAAAAGTCACTGGGAGCTAAATCAGGAGAATAAGGTGTGTGGTCAAGCAACTCGTACTTTAATTCGTTTGTTTTAGCCATTGTTAAAACACTCTTGTGCGCTGGTGCATTGTCGTGATGAAAAATTATTTTTTTGTGTTGTAAGCCAGGACGTTTTTCTCGAATTTGTACATTTAATTGATCCAAAAGGTTGCAATAGTACTCTGAATTTCTTGTTTTACCCTGTTGCAGATAGTAAATCAACAAAATACATTTGGAGTCCCAAAAAACCGTTGCCATAACCTTACCAGCCGATTGAATTGTTTTTGCCTTCTTTGGGGCACTTCCTCCAGCTTCAGTCCATTGTTTGGATTGTTCTTTTGTCTCTGGAGTATAGTGGTGGATCCATGTCTCATTAACAGTTATGAAACGAAGCTTAAAATCCATTTTATTTCGCTTAAAACGATCCAAACAAGCTTGAGAAATGCTCATTCTTAAGCGTTTTTGATCGTCTGTTAACAAATGCGACACCCATCTTGCAGAAAACTTTTTCATCTGTAGTTCTTCATGCAAAATTAAATGGACTCGATCATTTGAGATGCCCATGATATTAGCAATTTCACGCACTTTTATTCGTCGACCATTTAAAACCATATCATGCACTTTGGCTACACGGACGAAAAAGGCTGTTTTCCATATGTTTGGAACTCAAATTTTTTAACACAATATTTTTAAGTACAAGCATATAATGTTCATAAACTAGCATAACATGTTTGGGACATATATGTTAATATAAATATTTTTTTTCATTGCAATAGTAGATTCCCATACCAAAATCAAGATGTTTATAAAAGCGTTGTTCACTTGCACGTGCCTTTTGCATGTAAGAGATGAGGGAACTCTCTGTAATTTTACTTAATAATTCCTGGCTTGCCTCAAACCAACATTTTTTATTTATCATAAAATTGTTATTATCAATGTTATGGTTAGACAGCTTTTGTCTGTAGTCTTTAAAACAAGCCAAATTTTTCCCAGCAAGTTTGTTTGCTAGGATATGGGGCAGTCTTTGTTTCTCTATATGTTAATATTAGAACATATTATGTTTGGGAAATAAAATGTTTCTAAATAAAATATGCTTAAATGCAAACATATATTAATTTAGAAATAGCCTATAAACATATATGTGTTTAGAAAGAGAGAGACTTAGAGAGTATGCTGGAAGTAAAATAATGGATGTAACCAATTGGCGTCTTAAAAATATATCCACACAAAGAAAATTTCATTAATTTTTTTTCTACCAATCTATGCCCTAAGGTAAAACATAAAATGTTTGAACAATACAAACAATATTTTGTTTGGACCAATCCTGAAAATATATATGCTTGAAGCAAAATGTGTTTGGGGTATATGTTATAGAAGCGATTTTTTTTTTTTTTGAGGGTGTACAATTTCTGTTGTTGTTGCTGTTTTTGAACGTCCACTACGTGGTTCACCTGGTTCATCTGTACAACCACGTTTAAATTCAGCAACCCAATCTTTTACTGTTGCATATGAAGGAGCACTTTCACCTAACACATTCACCATATCAGTATGAATTTCTCGTCCCTATAAATCTTTTTTATGTAAATATTTAATGACAGCACGCATTTCTAATTTTTCCATTGTAAAAAAATTGCGTATGCGTCTTTTTTGATGTTGAATGTTTAATAAATCAAAAAACATAAAATAGTTAAATTTCAAAAAATAAAAAATTTTAAAAATGTTTAAAACTTAAATAAAAAAAATAATTTTTTTTCTCCAAAAAATTTCTGTTTTTTCTTTGGAATTGGGGAAACATTTTTTTAACATATATTGTTTGCTTTGTAAGTTATTAATAAAATGCCGCTAGATAACCCGAATTGGCCACTGTGAGTTTGAGCCGCTGTGAAAAAAGTCCTGGCATTTCCTACACTGTGGAATCTGATCCTTTCGTACTGGTTCCCATTTAATAACTCGGTGTAATATGTCAGTTATTGTTTTTAAATCTTTTAATGTTCCTTCGGGTTGAATTTGCACTATGAACATAGGAAGAGATTGTCCTTCTTTTCCGGATTTGTTAGTGGAGAATGGACTAACACAGAAAAAAATATCACCAAAATATTTCCAATTAAAATGTTAATTGAAGTTGAAAATTTTTTCAATTAATAAATTAATTGATACAATTAACTTTTTAATCATGATAACAACATTAAGTTAATTAAGTCAATGATTGAAAATTTTAAAATTTTTAATTAAAAAATTAATTGATACAATTAACTTTTTAATCAAATTCTGAAGACTAATTCAGTTAAAAAAAGTGCTGATTTTTTTAAAATGTATTTCAAACAATCATTTGTTAATCCAAATAAAAACTCTAAGCCAATTCAGAGAGTAATTAAAATATTTACCTTTTTTAATAAATAAATTAATTGAGTTTTGCAATCAACATCAATTAAATTTTTAATTGAATCAATTAAAAAATTAATTGAAATTTGCTGAAAAACTCAATTAATTTTTTAATCAAGAATTTTTTCTATGCCCAATTAAAACTATGATTGATACTATCATTTTCGTGATTTCGTGATTTCAATTAAAAAATTAATTGGATCAATTAATTTGGTGATTGAATCAGAAAAAAATTTTTTTGTGTGAACATTTATGACTTTTAGAGAATCTGTTTCGTGCTTGCGAAGTTCTTCAAGAATTGTTGTGGGATTGAATTTGTCTTCTATGCCTTTGAGTACAAAAGTTTTATTTTTTCCACATTTAGGGGTATATGTAAAAAATTTCGTATCAGTTTTTTGAGATGTGTCTTTATACGCACAAAGATTTCGATAGTTTTACGAAACAAAGATATTTTTTTTAATATTTTCATATTGTTTTATATAAAAATCATTTATTTTTAAACCATTTTTTAGAAAGTTAATTAGTTTGTTTGCTTCCACGTTGAATATATTTATTGGTGGTATTTTATTTTTTTTCTGTTTTCTTTATTATGTTTGTTTTGATTTGGATTTACACTCTCCGCGTTTTGTTTATCACTGTGGGATGTTGTAGGTGTCTCCAATGAATTGTCATTTCACTATTCCCCTTCCCCAACCAGATATCGAAAAATCATGTATTAATTTAACCACCACGGAGAAGGTTAAATTTTGCTCTATTGTTTCAAAGGGACGTCAATTTCCCCGATAAAATATCGACAAACACCGAAGTGAAAATCTAGAAAGTTTCCTTCAAATGTGGGGCAAGGAAAAGGTTCTCTCCCCGTCCATATTCCCAAAGAAAAGCTACACCATATTGATTTCATAACCTTCCCCCACGGTCTTTCTACATTTCAAGAAAACTTGAGAATTTTAGTTTTTTTTTCAGTTCCCCGACCCCCCCGCCCCGACCAAATATCGTATCTTGTGTAAATATCCCAGAAAATGTCAAGCAAAATATAAGCCCAAGTTTCAAAAAGCAGGGCATGGGGCGACATTCTTCCCGTCCAAATACCACAAAATCAGGTATCCAATATTAATTTCATAACCTCTCCCCACGTCCTCTGTAAATTTCAAGTAAACTGAAAAAAATCAGAAAAATAACCTCACCCAGTTTTTCCGTAAAATTTTAGTCGGAGGAATTCAGTTTTGTTTTCACTGTACTTTAAAAAAAATAGGGCAAAGGGGAAGTTCCCCTCCCCGACCAAATATCGAAAAGTAAAGCAGCCGTTCTTTTCACAGACGAGGTGGGAACGATATCGAAGTTCTGAGATTATGCTTCTTTTAAGATCTTCCTTTTCTAAAGACTGGCAGGCAATTAGAGGGGCAGATTTAGCGATTTTTGCTTCTAAATCCGCATGCATATTACCAGAAATATTGGCATGCCCTGGCGAATACTAACATCAAATACAAACCAAATTCAAAAAAAGAAATGAAATTCAGATATATATTTTTTTGTTAAAAGTCCTCAAAATACAACAATGATGGCCAAAAACGGAAAAAATTTAAATTTTGACCTGTTTTACAAACATTTGAAAAAATGACGCTACTTTTTCAATACTAGCAAAATTTTATTTTTTGAATTGAATACTAACATCAAATACGAACCAAATTACAAAAACTAATAATAATAAAATTCAGAGATATATTTTTTTGTTACAAATCCTCAAAGTACCACCAAGATGGCCAAAAATGAAAAATTCACCTGTATTACAAAATTTTGCAATTTTTTTCAAAATTAGCAAAATGTTATATTTTGAAGCGAAAATCCACAACAATTATAAAACAAAAAAGAAATGAAATTCAAACCTAATAAAATTGGCACAAAACGCAATACATGATAAAAACTCGTTCATCCAAAAATCCTTCGTGCTTATAAATGAGGGTTTTTATCGAAAATATACTCCAAAAGTAAACATGTTTTAAAAATATTTTATTATTTATTCAATAGTATACTATAATAAACCCAAAAAAAGTGTGAGAAGAAAATTTAGAGATATAATTTTTTTGGCGTCCATTGTAAATTATCCCAAAAACTTAAAAAAAGTTTTAATTTGCTCAAATTTATACTTTTTTTGCTTTTACTTCAAAAACCACCACCAATACCTATACAAAATAAATTGGCTAAAATCGGACCATTCGTTTTTTTTACACCATCCACGTAATTTAACACCATTTTCGACCAACAAAAGCTTAAAATTCAAATATTTTTTTTTTAAATAGTTCTAGTCAATTATAGAAAAATTTTATTCTTGCATTCGAAGCTCGATATCATAGACTATTAAAAACAGACATTAGAATAATAATCGGAGCACATATTTTTCTGTGTTTCTGTGTAAACCGTCATGTTGTACACCATCCACGTAATTTAACACCATTTTCGACCAACAAAAGCTTAAAATTCAAATATTTTTTTTAAAATAGTTCTAGTCAATTATAGAAAAATTTTATTCTTGCATTCGAAGCTCGATATCATAGACTATTAAAAACAGACATTAGAATAATAATCGGAGCACATATTTTTCTGTGTTTCTGTGTAAACCGTCATGTTGTACACCATCCACGTAATTTAACACCATTTTCGACCAACAAAAGCTTAAAATTCAAATATTTTTTTTAAAATAGTTCTAGTCAATTATAGAAAAATTTTATTCTTGCATTCGAAGCTCGATATCATAGACTATTAAAAACAGACATTAGAATAATAATCGGAGCACATATTTTTCTGTGTTTCTGTGTAAACCGTCATGTTGTACACAGGGCTGTGGAGTCGAGCCTATTTTGCTCGACTCCGACTCCAGCATTTTTCATCAGCTCGACTCCGACTCCGGAGTCGACTCCGGGTAATATAACTAAATCCCATTTTAATACCACTAATTTGTAGTTCTATTGTGGGGGTACCGTAAGTGGATCGATATAAAGTATCGTATTTATTTATGTGTGCAAAAAAAGGTCTTAATTTCACATTAGATGCCAATTGAACTCTATATTTCAAATTTAGGACAATGTTTAATAAATAAAATAATGATATAAATACCCATCATAATATGAGAAGATACAAACAGTATATGTATTTGTGAACCAAAATTATTGATACTATCTCAAATCCATATGCATGAATTTGAATCTGAATCGATTTAGACAAAATTGTATATACTTCTACAAAATCTATGTACTTAAAATTTAAATCTAACGTTATGGGACGTAACACAATTTTAACAATAAATAAAAATGCAAGGAAAGTCTAAAGTCGGGCGGGCCGATTATAATATACTCTGCACAACTTTGTATTTAGATCTACATTTTGCTAAAATCTCAAATCAGACTTCTACAAAATCTCGGGCAATATTTGGGAAATATTTATAATTGTTTAGACAATTTCGCAAAAATGCATTTATGATTCATTCATTGAAAAATTTGAAATTTTGACTCATTTCTACAAGTTTTCGACTTAGCAGTGAGTTCACTGATACTCAAATTTTGCAAAATTTTATATAGAAATAAAATTTTGACTAAATTTTCTATAGAAATAAAATTTTGGCAAAATTTTCTATAGAAATCAAATTTTGACGAAATATATAGAAATAAAATTTTGAGTAAAATTTTTACGACTCCGACTCCAGCAAAATCTTCAGACTCCGACTCCAAGACTCCGACTCCAAGACTCCGGCTCCACAGCCCTGGTTGTACAGACGTACTGTAAGTCTCGCTAATTATTCGGTATTATTTTTGTGAAAGGTTTTTTTTTTGGAATATCTTCCTAAATAAGTGCAATAGTAAAACAAAAACTATTTTGGAACAATTTATGTGCTTTAAAACATTGATTTAATTCATGTGACTATTAGTCTGGGAGACCCTCTCAATTCAAATACGAAATCAAAAAATGTGATAGTGGACAGAAAAAGAAAAAATAATGATATTATGGAGAACAATAACAAAATACTAAAGAGCAATTATTTTGCTTTGCTCGACAACGGCACCAATGATGGATTCGAATGTGATGAAGAAACAACAACACACATCCATATAATAATCCCTCTCACTCTTCGAGTGAAGAGGGATTATTTCAAATTGTAACGATAAAATTACGTCGTAACTTGTTAGAGTTATTTCTTTATTTTCTAGTACTTTCCTAAACATCTTTTGTGTTCTTGGATTTCCAATCGTTCATTGTAAAAGTAACGTCTTTTGTTTTACTTATTGTTATAATTGTAGTAATATGACCATAATCACTTATGCCTGCACGACATCTACCAGATAGTAGAATGCACTAGATCATTAGCCAAGACATTGAGCATAAGCCTAAAAGTATGTGTGCCATATAACCTGTACAATAACGCCCGATAGAATGTTCTAGATAGCCAAGACAATGAACATAAGCCGATAAATATGTGCGTACCAGATAGTAGTAGATTAATCTAGAAGGTTGTAGACCAATTAGCGAGAACATTCGAAATCGTCATATATCGGTATATAAACCCCTAGCGGAGAGAGCTGTCAAGTCAGTCGTAAGCTAAAGTTTATAAAGTACACATCGTAGAGCAAATAAGTGAAAAGAACTGTGTTGTAATTATCGGGTTATTAAACACGCCTCAATATAAAAACGTAACAATACGATAATTTATATCGATCCATTTAAGGGCATCTTATACGGTCGGATAAACCCTGGGACACAACACGTTGCGGCGACAAATCCGATTGTATAAGGTCGTGTTCGGCTGTCGCGGGGACGTGTTGGCATAAAATCAAAACAACTTTGATTTTTTCTGGTTGGGTGGTACAAATCATTGAGTGTAAGGGGATGTTCGACAAACATTATCAAAGACAAATTTATTTTTACATTAAAAACAGGCATTTCTGCAATGAAATTAATGATGGATCGCCAATTCTGGTTGAAAATTAAAGAAATATATAAATCTAAACCAGTATTGTGGCAAAAACGTGGAAAATATCCACTTCCAATCAATGGGAAACCAGGCGACAAGTATTTTAAATTCATCAAGTAATTTGTAATATATTAAATGTGGATTACTTCAGGAATCATTGTTTTGACACATATACCAGGATTTTTTTATTATTTTCTTCCATTTTTTCAGTAAAAAATGGTTTCACCCATAAATCTTCGTACAACTTCATTGTTTGTTTATGCTTCTTCTTATTTTTTCATGTTGTCATCACATTTGTTCGTGCATTGTAAGGGCAAAACTTGAACGAACACACAACAAATAGACGAACCTCTGTCGGAGTGTTTATCCGACCGTCTAAGGTCCGCTTTACGGTACCCCCACAATAGAACTAAAAATTAGTGGTATTAAAATGAGATTTAGTTATATTACCCGGATTCGACTCCGGAGCCGAGGCTGATGAAAAATGCTGGAGCCAATTTTGCTCGACTCCACAGCCCTGGTGTGGACTATAGCGAAAACTACTCGGATTCGACTCCGGAGCCGAGGCTGATGAAAAATGCTGGAGCCAATTTTGCTCGACTCCACAGCCCTGGTGTGGACTATAGCGAAAACTAATGTATTACTAAAAGTTGAATTTCGACTTAGAGGTATTTTAAGACCACAACAGACACTCATTTGGTCCCCATGAAGACCGATTTTACTTCTTTAGAAAATACAATAGATTTTGGAACTTTTATGCGATTTTTTGTAGTGTTGCTTTGCACCCATAATTTGTCCATCGGTCCATATTTCTATAGAGTTTAATCCTCATACACCACTTCTTGAGCACATTCGAATATAGTGGTTAAAATATAGTAAAAAAAAATATAAAAAATGACCCAAGACCTAAAAGGCGAAATTTTCATTCGATTTTCTTCAACGCTTATTGGTGTGTCGTGGAAATACGCTGGGTTTTGGCGTGGAAGCCAAACATAGTACCCACCAGAGAACGGCACGAGTAACAGAATTTTTCAATCGCACTCGTCCAGTGACTCGTTTTATGTTGATCAAAGACAATACACTTTAGAAGATGGGAAATTGGCTTGCATCATACCAAATGTTGCATTGACGACGCTAGGTCCATACAAGTTTGTAATTTTTTTTATTTGCATTTTTTTTAATGAAAAACTTAATTTTTTAAATTGAACAATGTTTGGTCCGACCATCGGACCAAATTTAAAATTCTTTTGGACCAATTTTGGTCCGATCGGACCAAACTCTATTGTGTTTGATTTGCACAAAATCGTTCGTTCGTAAAAACTGCTAAAACAGCAGTATTTTGTTTGCTGAAAAACGGCAGACAGCGTTTGCTATTAACAGCAGTATTTTTTATGAGTGTGTTGTCTTTTTCATCTAGAATTGATTAAGATTTAACAGGAATATATTTGTTTCCATTTATAATTTTGATTGTTTAAGAAAAAGTAATGCGAAAATAAAGTGATTTTCAAGTTTGTTTACAACACGCGAACACTACCTTAAATTAGAAGATTTGTCATCGCACGTGTTGTGAGCCCCGCCCCAATAAACACAAGCATTGGAGAAATGCTTATATTCAATACGCTTTTAAAAATTTTTCCAAAGAATTAGATTAGAATTCAATTTGAGAAATTGTTGAGAAAATCGCGTTCTCAACAAAAAACAGACATTACCCTCAACAGTACAGTTCAACAGGTTAGCAACAATTTCTCAACATATTACCAACAACTTTTCAAATTAAATGTCATTTGAATGCTTCAAACCTATTGGAAAATTTGTTGAAAGCAAGCAATGTGCAAGGCCATTTAATTTAATGTTGAAGATGGGATTCACTATCAAATTGATATGGCGTTATCTATGAAAATGCTCATCCTTATATTTGCTGGGGCATGTTAAAATAGTTAGTTGACTCCAATAAAATCAATCCAAATATCAACCACTACTACTTGAGAAATGCTAGCTTTGAATTAATTTGTAGTTAACTGCAATGCATATTTAAAGGTAGTTTCAAACTATCAGGTGATTTCAATATTTTTTTCATTTGAGTAAAACCATTTAGCTACGCATAGGCGTAGCTAAATGGGGCTTTTAGGGTTTGTCATCTCCCCCCACCAAATATATATATTTACCAAAAATATATATATTTATATTTTTCAAACCATGATCATAACATATACCATTGAATTAAATATTCTGGTTTCTTCCCATCTAAACTATTTTTTTCTCACTTTTTGAGGTACATATCTTCATAATGAACAAACATTGTAGCCTTTACCCCTTATGAGAATGTTGCTAGCTACGCCCATGTTTAATTGACAATTGTGACAAATAAAAATAAAAGTTCAAAATAAAATTATTTTATACCATAAATTTTGAAAAATCAGTTTGTGTACACAAATTTTAAACCAGCTAATCGCGTTTTAAAAATTATTAATATATGTTCCAAATATTCCTCAAATAAATTGTTTATTATTTACAGACCTTTTAAAACTTTTACGCACAATGATTGTAATAAACCTGTTATTTTCATTAGAGGTGCGTACCAGCTTACGAAATTAAACGCTACCGAAAATTTCGTTAGCATAAATAGCAATGCATTTCTTATGGGAATGAAATTTTTCGCTAGAGGTGCATACCGGCCTTATGCCAGAAATGTATCGAAATAACAATTATTTTTGTGAACAGTAACGCATTTCCTCATATTTCGAATAGGGCTGTCATTCGGCATCGATTTTTATAAATCCTGGGATTCGCGATTTTAAAATATAGAATCCCGATATCTCGGGATTTAGGATTGTAAAATAGTTTAAGTAATAATAATCTACAGTGCCAAAAAATTATTGAACATTAAACCAATTTAGTTTAATTCAATTTACGGCCATTTTAATGTAGCTCCGTTAGGCTTTAACTGCCAGTTAACAGAAAGAAAAATTAAAATATCTTTGTTGCGGTTAACTTTAACTGAAACATTTTCAGCAGTTAAGTTTCTAACTGACATGTGGAATATATACGCAAGATGACAGATGTTTTCATATCACGGTTTAAAAGTTCGTTAGCTAACGTAGCACTAACAAAGCTTCATGAAAATGGGGGTTATTAATAAAAGAACAAGAGTAAATTAAAAAGAAATTTCAAATTGCTATAGTTCTTAACGAACAACTAGTCCAACTCAACAAGAAAAGAAAAACAAAAAATGATGACAAAAAAGCAATTTCATATCACTATCTTATTCAGCGAAACAATTTAAGGATTTAGATTAGATTATATATATTTTCGTATACTTCCCTGCCAGCATTTTTTGAATTTGACCGCGCTTCTGAGAATCCCCACCACGTCGAAAACAGTTGTATAGGATATCCAAAACTCCTCGCAAAAGTGCCGTCACTATTGAGAAGGTGCCTTTTTAGATAAATTTATATCGACGCCAATAAGAGCCCCATCAAACTATCATAAAAAGTGCATTTAAAGTTAGTTGTAAAAGAATCATTGTGGTCAAGTAAAACACGATTGTCTGGGTGTTTATTAATTTGATTAAACATTTATAAATTCTTATAAATATAACATTTTTCCGAATATCACATCACATTTAACAAAAATTTTTCATTAATAAAAGAATGATATTGAGTTACAAGTTACATATTGCATATTATCAGCCGGTGTGTTTATTCTTGATGGAGGCAGCGTATCTGGGAAAATATCTGAAAAACTATCACTTTACTCCATTTGGAAATTCGCAAATTGTTCACCAATATACCTTCCATATTTTTAAGCGTAATAATTTTGTTTTCAGTACTTCATTTTCGTTTTTATTTAAATAAATTATAAAAAGCTAGTTGCGCTTGGTGTTTCACAAAATATAAAATGGCTTTGTAACAATAGTGATGGCAATATAGTTTCATTTACTTTTTTATTTTTTGATACGCATCACAGTTGGCGATTGTTGTAGTGTCATTTACGAATCTATGGTAGCGGTGAGGATGAAATGGAACTTTGAAATGCTGGCAGAGATTGTGTTAATCCTTTTGTACTTCATGGTTTTAAGTAACTTCTTAAAAATATCAAGATATTACAATTTTTATCAGATAAACGCGATCTTGTCATAATGTCGACTTGTGCTTTTTATGGTATACCTCATGTATAAATACTTACTCGAGGTGTACCATAAACGTTTACAAATGTTTATTAACCCAATTTGTCGCGTATTACATCTAATAGGCCATACACATTTACTAAAAGTAGATTTGAAATCCCTTTTTTATAAAGCAAATGACATTTCAAATCTGGGTAAAGTGGATTTTGGAAGTGTAATGTGAATGAGGTATAAGGGCCGTTTGTACTGAATGAAGGCTCCAATTTATTAATAAATAATGCATAAAAGCCACAAATTTAACGAATTTGAATTAGTTTTTTCGGGATCCCGTAAAATCCCGGGATTCAATAAAATAAAAAATCTCGGTATTCGGGATTAATCCCGCCGCGAAAATGCGAGATTTCGGGACGGGATTTATCCCGGGTGACAGCTCTAATTTCGTAGCACTGGATACCCTAAGCAGTCACGGATACCCTAAGCAGTCACGGACTAAAAGAAAACAGAGTACTCGTTTATCCAGGACATCTCCAAAAAATATGCAACACTGTCATCAGCTGTTTAAAAACAATCACAGAAAACAAGTGAAATCTTAAATTTTTAATGTATGAAATGCTCAAATAGTTATAAATATGTACTGCTGAGATTATTCATGACACTGTATCACTTTGAATTTCATGATATTCGATAAATTAGTCACAATAAACTGCTATTGTGAATCTAAAAAGCGTCACTTTATCAAAATGCAATCTGGTAACACCGACTCGACTTGCACTGATGAGATGTTCTGGATAGAACACCAGTGCAACGAGTGTTAAAAGAAAACAAGTGTTAAAAGAAAACAGCCCTACCCAATAAACACAAACGTTTGAAAAATGCTAAATTTCAACAATTTTTCAAACATTTTTCCAAAGGATTAGGGTAATATTCAAGTTGAGAAATTGTTGAGAAAATCGCGTTCTCCACAAAAAACAGACATTACCCTCAACAGTGAAATTCAACACATTAGCAATAATATCTCAAGTATTATCCTCAAATTGAAATGCATCGCTACTCAATAATTTGTCAAACAATTTTCGATGCGAGTCAAATTCAAAATTAACATCGTTGCAAAAACTTTTCAAACTAAATTTGTATGAATGATATCCCCACTTCAAATTGAAAGTCAAAGCCAAAATTCTATGAATTTTGTATAATTTATTCCTTTTCATCAAAATAAAATATATAATAATACACTACACTACATAATACACTACAATACCAATTGATAAATAATAATTTTATTAAACATATCAACAAATAAGAACAAAAACAAACAACAAACCTTTAAATATCTTAAACATTATTAGTAAAGACTTTTGCATTGATAATTCGATTTCCTTCCATTTGGTTCCTTCCTTTTATTAACATGCGGGCAATTTGGAATTAGGAACGTACTGGACCGCGTGTTAGAATCGATTTCCAGCAGAAGGAATTCACAAAATATCGATTTTAAACTGATAATAGCATATGAATTAAACTGGCGATGTGATGCACATTTTCATCCAGAAGTTGTTGATTTCAACAATTTGTTGTTTTTAACAATTTTAATTGGTTGCACTTGTAACGTTTCTGGAAACTTTTTCTTGTCGATAAGCCACTCATTTTTCATTGGTCAGCTTCTTATTGTTTGCAAGAATGTAGCATCCAAAGATTTTAGTTTTCTGCAAAGAGATTTAAATTTAGTGACTTCTTTAAAGTGTTGATTTATTTTTCATATTGACGTACCAATTATTATAAACTATTTGAAGCAGTTCCAGTTAATTGTCCACCATTTTTTCATTGGTCAGCTTTTTAATGTTTTCAAGAACGTAGAATCCATGATTTTAGTTTTCTGCAAAGAGATATACTTTTAGTGACTTCCTTAAAGTTTTATTTCATTTTTTATTTTCACTTACCTATTTTTATAAACTATTTGGTTATTTGCTTAAATTTTCAATTTTTTTTTTTATTTCTTGCAATTGACCACGAACTTCGTTGCACAAATAAGTATTGAAAACCACATGGTTTTTTCGTTGCATTTTAGGGTAGTGTTTTGTCAAAGTTGTTTCATATTATCTTCAACACCTTTTCGAAGATTTCGTCAAAATTTTGGAAAATTGGAAGTAATTCGCAAACAATTTGAAGATGTATTGAAGATGAGCTATTTCAAGTTAAGTTGAATTTATGTTGAAAATTATATTTACCCTCAAACTGAAAAGTTGTTGCATTTGAAAAACGCTCATCCTGTGTTTATTGGGTATTGATACATTTCCATGTTTTCTCTATTTTAAATTTTCCTCTTGTTGAACAATGTGTTTTTAAATCAATATGGCGGCTGTCATTTTTCTTGTTGCAATACTAAAACTACGTTACTAAATAAGTCTTGGTTAACTGAATGTACGACAGGGATGTTTTGCTGAATAGTACTTTTTCACTTAAAAATAATACCTTTTCGATACTTTTTAAAAAATTGCATTTTCCATCCCTGGTTCGTCCACTACATGTTACAAAACAAATTTTCCGATGTTCCATTAAATTGAAAATAGTTGAGAGAATATACATCATGATTAAACTAAGCCGGGGATTGGGAAGTATATTCACACGGATTGCATTCAATCATACTGGTGCCAGTTCGCATTTATCTCAATCGATTCACACAGCACGTGCCCTATATTGCGAAAATCACAAGCAAGCTGAAGTAGACGCAGCATTACCGGTGGAAGAAAATCCAGAAGAAAAACGTGAACTTACTGAACAAGACATAAAGTTAGCAAGAAAAGATCGTACCAAAGTAATTCCTGTGGAGACATCCATACGTTATTTGTCCAGCTCTTCATATAAACAAACGTACGGAGAACACCTGGTGTGGGAACAGTACCGACGTAATCATAAGGGTCCTTTCCCACCCCGCAAAACTCGGAAGACCTGCATTCGCCAAGGATTAATTAGCACAGGAAATCCCTGTCCAATTTGTAGAGACGAATACTTGGTGCTGGACCATCGTAATATCGAACTTTTAAAGCAATTTATATCGCCGCAAACAGGCCAAGTGTTGAGTTACACAAAAACAGGGCTGTGTCAGAAAAAGCACTTGCAACTATTAGTTGCCGTAGAGCGAGCTTGGGATTATGGTCTGTTGACCTTTGATGTGCCTTACCGTGAATTTGATTATAGCGAATACGCCCAGAAAACACAAGCATAGTAAAAAAACAAAAGAATTAATATAAAAACGAAGTCGATCTATCAATGGAGAAAAAGTCGGGCGAAGAATTCAAAAGTCAGCAGTACACATTTGTGATTGTAGGTGGTGGTATTGCTGGTGTCACATGTGCCGAAACTGTTGCAATTTCTTGTCCTGAGGAAACAATCTTATTACTAACGGAATCAAATATTGTGAAGACAGTTACAAATCTGGAACCTGTAGCACGTTATCTGCATAAATTCGACGTACTAGAAAGAACACTGGCGGCTACCTCTGCAGGAAGTTCCGCACAAATGTTCTTAGCACCTACTATAAAAACTCGGGTTGACCGCCTAAAACACATTGAGGCGAAAGAAAAGTACATTTTGACCGAAGAAGGCCAGAAAATACACTATCAGTATTTGTGCTTATGTACCGGCGGTAGACCACGTCTAATAGAGGAAAACAATTCTCATGTACTTGGCATACGAGATACAGATTCGGTGATTGAATTGCAAAATCGATTGGTAAACTCGAACAGTATTGTGTTGGTTGGTAATGGTGGAATTGCTAGTGAATTGGCCTATGAACTTAAAGGCGTTGATGTTCATTGGGTAGTTAAGGACAATCATATTGCCTCAACATTTATTGATCCAGGGGCAGCATTCTTTTTTCAACAAGTTGATAAAATTCGGCAATCGACTACAGAACCTAATGCAGAGAAACCAAAAGGTGTAGTAAAACGCTTGCGCTACGATGAAATCGAATCATCCGTTAGCAAGAATAAAAAAGGTGCTGCCTTAGGCCCAGATTGGCACAAAAATTATGAATTCAGGGGAGCAAATTCTAGTGTAAATTCTCCAATAATTCACTTTAAATCGGTCATCAAGAGCATGCAAGAATTCTTTGACGATACCCAAAACAAGAACCTAATGAAAGTCGAACTTAGCACTGGGGAAGTATTGATTTGCGACTTCCTTGTCTCTGCCACAGGTGTAAATCCACGTCTAGACTATAGCTGCGATCCACCTCTTGATCTTTCTGACATTGATCATGGCATTAAAGTGGACGAAATGATGAAAACCTCTAATGAATATGTTTATTCAGCGGGTGATGTGTGTACTGCGTCATGGAATGAAGCTAAACATTGGTTTCAAATGCGTTTGTGGACTCAGGCTAGACAAATGGGATCAATGGCGGGAAGAAGTATGGCTGCTGATTTTCTCAATGAAATCGTGTATCAAGATTTTTGCTTCGAGCTCTTTGGACATGTAACCCAATTATTCGGCATGTCCGTTATTCTTTTGGGCCGTTTTAATGCTCAAGGTTTGGGTAACGATTATGAAATTCTTTTAAGATCAACTCCCGGACATGAATACATCAAATTTATCATCCAAGATGGCAAGTTGCGTGGCGCTATTCTTATTGGCAATACAGATCTGGCAGAAACGTGTGAAAACTTAATTCTCAACGGCATTGACCTAACGCCGTTTGGCGATGATATTCTAAATCCCGACATCGACATAGAAGATTACTTCGACTAAAATTAAAATCTATTTAAAAAATTCTTGTTGATTTTATTTTTGCTTTTTACATAGGCTGGGATCCTGGTAAGTTTCAGCAAACAATGGGTTGAAGAGCCCGCTAAACATATTTGTTATCCTTTTAAAGGCGACAGTAGAACATTGTACGACCGCATAAATTCTAATGTTTAAACTCACACAACGCACAAAGAAGTGAAACTCTTTCAAGACCCATATCTCAAGATACAAGGTCTTCCTCATGCATCATTTATGTGGTTAGAATCTGAAGAACAAACTGCGTAAAACATCGATTTTGATAAATTTGTATCCCTTCTTAAGTTCTCTTATGAAGAATGAATATTTTATTTCCCGCTTTTCATTTCAACGGCTAATGACTCATATTTAGACCATAACGTTCTGAATAAAACATTAGAATTACAAGTTAAGGTTATTCGTAAATTATTTTAAGAAATTATATGATAATTTCGCGCTATACCGGTCGAATTTTGAATTATCGACTGTGTACTTTTTTATTTTCTAACAATCGACTCGTCTAAATTTGGAAAAAAATTAGAAAGTCGACTTTTCTACATTTTGAAAAGGTCGACGTTTGACTTTGTGTTGAATGGTTCAGTAAGACCATGTATGTTACATACCCAGTAGAATTTTGTTCTTACATCTTCAGCAACATAAATTGCTCATATATTCTATATACCGTCTAATGTGTATTTTATATATTTATCCAGACTGAAAAAAAAGTTTAATCTAATCACGGCATTCGATATCGAATTCATAATCGTATCGAAAAAATTGTCGATACGATTAAAAGTTTGGATCACGGGATTCGATCGAAATTTGATGCAATTTCTTAAGCGTTGCCAACAGCAAAAAACGAAGCAGAACAAAATGAAATAACAAAATTAAGTTAGCGTCGCAAAATAGAATGTAGAAAAAAAACATGTTTTTGGAGGTTTCAAAGTAAATTGTATTGCATTATGTCTTATGGACCCATACATTCCTCCGAATTCCTTCCTAATTGGAGGATGAGATGAGTATAGAATAATTTGGCGACAAATAAGGAATAAAAGTGCACATTGTTATTGGTGTAAGTACATGGGTTTGAAATGGTGTGCACTGTTAGAAAGTCACCTTTTGCAGGCTCAATGGACGATTTCGGCTGACGAAGGAGGCGATCAATGGAAAATAATTTTTTGGTGGCATGTCAACGTCAATTCTATCACATTACAATTGTCTGCAGTCTTACAATTTTTTGCGAGTGGAAGCCTTCATAATTCACTATTCTTACAAGGTGGTCCAGAAGCGTTATGTTGTCACGGAATGGTACGGTATTTGGTTGATCACAATCTCTTGGATATCGATCTAGATCTAGTACCCTTTATATATGGTTATTTGCCAAGTTAGGATGCTCGCTCCCGAACTCGACTATGACCAATTTTTGATTAACTTTTATTGGAGTTCCATTAGTCCTAAATATTCAAAATATTTTCATTTTATGTAAATTTACTACAAATTAGCAACAATTCGAACTAAAACTAATATATTTACTATTAATATATGGCGAAAACAATGTAAAAAACAAGTGAAAATGTTTTACGATTGCAATTTACCAATCGAAAAAATTGTCGATCCAAAAAACTCGATATCGACTCCCGTGATCCGAAAAATTTAGATTTCGATCAAAAGTTCTCGATATCGAATGCCGTGATTAGCCCCCTGATTTGACAACGACATGTGAAAAACAAACTTATTATACCCTGTACCACAGTAGTGGTGAAGGGTATAATTACCCAACATAGGCCCACAATTTGTTATTCGAAACTAACTGCCTGTTCATGAAACACAAAATCGACTCGAGACGAATCGTTCGTCTAGATTGAAACTAAAATAACTTTAGTTGCTAGAAAATTCTGAAATTGGTCATGAACTCATTTTTATGATTTACTGTCGAACACCGAAAAAATTGGGATTCCACATTTTGTAGTTAAATTTTATTTTGTACTGAATGGAAAAAATCTATACACCAACTTCAAAATCATTTTCAAAACTACTACTTCATACAATAAAATATAGAACAGCACATAACACTTCCAAATGGTACTTCAAGACTTTCCCTTGTTATCTGATGTTAGAGTTTTGTAATCCAAGTTGAGAGCAAAGATCTGCCAATCTAGTTTGTTGCAAAGGCTTCGTCATCAAATCAGCTAATTGCTCTTCCGTAGATATTTGCTGAACTTTCAGTTCCTTTTCAGAGACTTTTTCGCGAATAAAGAAATGCTTCAAACACGTTAGTTCTGTATATAAACGTTTGAGCCAAATAACTTCCTTAGCAGCTTCAGAGGCAGCAACTATCTCGGCTTCAGTTGTGGAAGTTGTAACCATTGCTTGTTGTTGGCTTTTCCAAGATACCACACCGTTACCATACATAGCTACAACTCCTGTTGTGGATCTTCCAGTTTTGAGACATCCTCCAAAATCCGCATCAATAAAGCATTGTAATTCTCCTTTTATTTGCCTTTTGTATTGAATGCAGTAGCTTGCAGTGCCAGAAATATATCGAAAAAATATTATGTTTATGCGAGTTATATCTTCCTTTGATGGGGTTTCCAAACATCTTGATCAATCATAGGCGTTGATACCGGTCTTCACTTAGAAAAATTAAATTTTTCTAAAATTTTTCTGGCATATGCTTGTTGGCCGATTTCTATACCCTCTTCATTACATTTGATTTCCAATCCCAAAAAGTAACTCGCTTCCTTTGTTGTTATCTTGAATTCCTTTTTTAATTGTTCCAGAATAATTTTGATGTCATGAAGATTTGTTGCAGCTACAAGACCGCCATCTACATACAGAGTTAGTATTGTTGTGTTTCCTTTAGTGTCCTTTGTGTAGATGCATGGATCAGCTTCGCTTATTTTAAGAACAAGCTTTTGCAAATAGCTGCCAATTTTTTGATTCCAACAACGTGGTGCTTGTTTTAATCCATATAAGCTCCTTTTCAATCTGCATACTCTCCCTGTACCGTCTTCAAAACCTTCAGGTTGTTTCATGAAAATTGTTTCTTCTAGATTTCCATAAAGAAACGCCGTTGACACATCGAACTGCGCTATGTTAAATGCATGCATTGAACTGCAGCTATACTTAAAATTGCCCCAAATTGCTTCCATTCTTGCGACTGGACTGAATGTTTCTTCGTAATCAATACCTTTAGACTGTTTGTAACCTTTTATGACAAGTCTGGCCTGGAATTTGTCCAGAGTTCCATCAGGATTTGACTTAACTTTAAACACCCGTTTTGGGGGAAGCGCTTTGAATCCTTTTGGCTATTTGACTAATTCCCACGTATCATTTTCTTTTAGAGATTCCTTTTCTCTTTGCATAGCTTCAATCCATTGTACCTTTTCGGAGCTTTTCTTTACATCTTCATACGATAATGGAGTCTTTATATTTTTGACGAAATCTTGAGCTTCCAACACAAAATTGTCAAATTTTTTATTTTTCAAGTTTGAGCGGTCTCTTAAGCTATATTTGCTCTGTGTATTTGAATTTTCATTTGTTTCAAATACGTGAAAATCACCGTTATCACATTCTTCAAAGTCATCTACACTGGGTATGATTTCTTGTTCAGTTTCCTGTGGCATATTCTCTTCGCTATATTCTTCTTCTGAATATGCTTCCCGTGCTTTTTCGTAATTTTTGGAAAATAATTTCACTTTATTATCTTCTTGGGAAATTGTGTCCTCTATGATGTCAGAATTGTCTTGACAACTTATTATCTCTTCACAAAAGCGAACATCTCTTGACAATACTATCCCAGTCAGAAAAAAACCATCGGAAAAGCGTTGTGAACGGTTGATACACGATGGGAAAAAGCGTTGTTACAACCCCAAAATGATAACATCATTCCACGGTGTATTGATTGTATTTAACAACGTTTTCAAAGCGTCATGAAAACAATATTTTATACGCTTTTCCGATGGTTTAACGAACGCTTTGAAAACCCCAAAATGATAACATCGTTATACGGTGTATCGATGGTTTTTACAATCATTAAAAAGCACTGAAAAACAAAATTGCATACGTCTTTCCAATTGTTTCTAGAAGATTTTGTCAAAATTTTATTTGTATAGAAAATTTTGCCAAAATGTTATTTCTATAGAAAATATTGTCAAAATGTTATTTCTGCCCGCCTTGCATACACAGGGTCTTGGGTTCCAAACCAGATTCGACCAAACACCAAAATGTTTTTTTTTCAGTGTTGGATAATCCCAACTCGGTAATGCTGGTGACATTTCTGAGTGTTTCAAAACTTCTCTAAGTGGTTTCACTGCAATGTGTAACGCCGTTCGGACTCCGCTATAAAAAGGAGGTCCCTTGTCGTTGAGCCTAACATAGAATTGAGCAGCACTCAGTGATAAGAGAGAAGTTCCCCACTGTGGTAACACAATGGACTGAATAGTCTAAGTGAGCCTGATACATCGGGCTGCCACCTAAGATAACCTAACCTAGAATTAGATTGAATCGATTTTGCAATGTCCGTCTCCCTGTCTCACACTGGTGTATTTGGAACACGGTTGCCACAATTGGTAGAATTCTAGCAAAAATGGTAAATTTTTGACTGCTTGATAGACTTGTAGGATTGGTAGATTTTGCAAAATATTCCTCTCCAACTAAGAAGGGTTTTAGACGATGCAATAATTGCATGCAATAATTGCACGCAATTCTTGTTTGTAGGCAAACGGGGTAGAAAAAATTTCATGTTTTCCGTTCCTCTTGCAATTTTTTGACATTTCTGAAACTTGAAATTTCAAGCGATTGCATGAAAAATTTCAACGTATAAATGCTGAAGTTTTTAAGAAGCAACTTTAAAAGAGAATACAAAAACTTGCACGCAACCAATTGCATCGTCTAAAACCCCTCTAAGAGGTAATTTATAAATAGAAATAAAATTTTCCATAGAAATAAAATGTTGACAAAATTGTCTATAGAAATGAAATCTTGACAAAATTTTCTATTGAAATAAAATTTGGACAAAATTTTCTATAGAGATAGGATTTTGACAAAATTTTTGTGAAAAAAAGTAGTTATGTCTAACAAAATTTCTTCAATTAGTCGATAAATAAGTACTTATATTTGGGTTTTGCCGTGATGTCAGCGTTTAGTTTAGTTAAAACTTTCTACAATTGCCTCATTTGTAAAATTAACCAAAATTGTTGTTCCTAGTTGTTTCACTGTTAATGTACATATTCACTTTATATGATAAAGGAACATTATCCTATTATAAATCAATTCATATCAACAATAATACATCCATTACTCATTAAAAACCATTGGACATTGATGGAACATGCATTTTCAACGACAATTTTATGGAAAATTTACTATTTAAAAACCGTCAATTAATTTGTTTAGCAAGCGTTGTTTCAACGTTGGCTTCCAACGCTGTTACAACGCTCAATATTTATAACCATCGTAAATTTCTGACTGGGATGCTGTGATTCTCCTTCATATAAATTCGGTATCTTTCTTCTGTGTCATATCCAATTAAAAATCCCTTTTTGGCTTTGGAGTCCATTTTCTTCCTTTTCTGTTTTGGGACATGTACATAACATAACAAACACTTCCAATTATTCTTAAATGTGAAATTCTTGGTTTTCTACCAAACCATAGTTCATGTGGGCTCTTGCCATCAATATCTATCTTGCGTGTACGATTTTAAACCTCATACACATTACACTTTCAAAATCCACTTTAACTAGATTTCAACTGTCATTTGCCTTATAAAAAAAGGATTTCAAATCCACTTTTAGTAGATTTCGAGCCTAATGTGAATGAGCTATAAAATGTATATAGATGTACGCACCAGTTCGGCCCATATAGCATCCGGAAACTGAATACTTTTGTTTGAATACTTGAATGTTCGAGCTAGAGGTGTGCGCGTGACTGAAATTTCACTCACACTCACGCACATTCACGAAGCAAAATATTTATTCACGCACGATACGTGTGGTAACCAATCCCACTCACGCACATTCACGAAATGAAAACCAGTACTCACGCACGGCCACGCACGAACTATTTTTAAAAACTCACGTTCACGCACGATTCACGACAATTGACGTGATTCACGACAAATTCAGGAGACTCACGATATTTTCCAAAGGAAATCAGCAAAGGTAACAAAATTCAAAAATAGAATACAGTTCGAGAGCTAAATAAATTTCAGGTTACATACGGGTGTGAATTAAATCTTGATTATTTTCGTGAGCGTGATTTTGCAGGAATTTTATTCACGCACATTCACGAACCGATTTTATTTCTCACGCACGACATATTTATTTTAGTCCCATTCATGCATATTCACGAGAGTGCTTTGGATTTTGTTAACGACTCACGTGATTCACGCCTGAATCACGCGAGTCACGAGAATTTCGTGTCAAGCGCACACCTCTAGTTCGAGCCATCTCAATTATTGTTCTGTTTTCTCTATCGCTTGGGCCATTTTGCTCTGGTGTATAGGGTGCAGTTAACCTTTGTATAACACCATATTCTTTCAATATTGTCAAACTCTCCTCCATTGTCAATTAAAAATTCTTTAATTGAGTCCTTGGTTCATTGACTAAACACAGGACTTCCTTTAAAGCATCCTTGATTTTTCTTTCAGAAAATAGCCAAAACAATACTTAGTATACGTGTCTTTAAACACAACTAAATATATGAACTTGTTAAATGAAGGCATCAGCTGACATTAATTCACCTGGGCTTCTTGATTTCATCCTTGTTCCAAATGGTAAACGATATGATTTTCCATAAATACAGGGCTCACAAACGTTTTGGTCCATTTTCACTTCAATACCAAGTTCAGTCTTAAGTTTCTTTTGAATGTGACGTTTATCCTGGTGTCCCCAACGTTCATGATGCAATTGTAAAGTTTTATCGGATTCTACGTAATTGATTTCCTTTGGTTTTGTTGGAAATATAGACTCTATGTAGGCCTTGTATAGAGATCCTCCTACCTCCCTGTGTTCCAATAATAAAACTTCATTATCAACAATCAGTTTACATTCTGTAGATGTCGACTTGAACTCGCTGTTCTTTCTTTTATCATGCGCAGCTAAAACAGAAAATAAATTTCTCGACATGCTTGGGACGTACCAAACATCAATCAAGCTAATTATACGATATTTGTTATTTACTTTGGATTTTATCTGTATAGTACCTTTTCCAATTACGTCCAATAATTCTTTCTCAGCTGCTTTGATTTTACATGATTCGTTAAATTTTTCAAAAGTTTTCAACAGATTTATATTATTCGTAACATGACGAGTTGCGCCATTGTCTATCCACCAGTTATTTGAAAAATCTTTAATCGTATTAACTTCATCGCAAAATATTGGTAGAATCTGATGTGTTTCTTTCTTAACATCCGCATTTTTGTCTATATTAGGCTTAACATCACTTATCCATTTTCGGCATTCACGCAGCCAATGTCCTTTTTTCTTGCAATAATTACAAACATTATCTTTTTTGACTTGATTGTTTCTGTAATTCTGACCTCTTTTATTATTTAACGTCAATGTCTCACCATTCTTCGCAACATCAGCACTATTGAAATTTCTTTCATACATACAGGTCTGTGCTGACATTTCTTCAAATTTCTTTTCTTCATTTTTCGTCAAAAGCATCCAATTTGATTTGAATGTGTCATATTGACTTGGCAAAATTTGAAGAAGTTTACATACGAATAAAACTTCAGACAATTGAATTTCATTCCTTCCTTTAAGTCCATTATTCAACTCTATCCACAAGCTTTTTAATTTTGCAATATGCAAACTAACATCGTCATTTGCATTCCAAGTAAACGAGAAGAAATCGATACACATTTTGAACAATTGATCTGGCTTCAAACTGGATCTTCAATGATTCCCAAGCCACAGCAGCAGTTTCCTTGTCCATTATCTTTTGGTACACATCGTCACTTACCGCGCTTGCAATCATCGATTTTGCACCACTATTTGCTTTTCTGTATAGGTCTGACAATTCCTTGAACTTCTTCCACGAACATGCAGAACCTAAAACAGCTTTTGACATACTCTCATGGAAAAAGTCTGCCAAATTTTGTTTTAAAAATGGTACCCAATGTACATTTAAGGGCAAAAAATAGTTTTTTTTTGTATATTACTATACAATAATATCATTAAAAGTTGCTAAAAGCGATCAGCAAAAAGAAGATATGTTTTTACAGTGTTACTATAGCCCCATGTTTAACTTTTTTTGCTTGTTTCAGCAAAACTAGATCTTGGTTTAGGGTAAACGAAATTAAGAAAGCAGACATTGCTATTTCAGCAATTAGTGACTATTTTACCTTTTTCAGCAGATTTTTGCTATGTTGGCAGACTTATCTGGGTGCAGAACTTGCATGGTAAAATTATGGAAAATGTTACTTTAATTTTAGCCATACTTATTATTTTTTACGAATTATGGAATCAATGAACAAAGATGATGAATTTGTAAAACAAGTGGAAACATTCGAGCTAAGTGGATATTTGTGGTCGAGGCAAAGACGATGTTTTGCAAAAAAAGACAAAATTCGTCCGAAGACGATTATTTTAAAAGAAATAATAATTAAATAAGTTTCGAGTGTTTACCGTTAATATAAAAATGTGTTTTTTAAAAAACGTTAACAAAAAATAATTCTGTTCATGATATTTTAAGACCTTCAGTATTTAATTGAATTAATTCACATCCTAATTTCAATACCGAAATTTTCTTTAGAAAAAAAGTACGTGTTTTCCACGAAAAGTTGTTATATATGTTTATAGATTTCGTGTACAATCGAATCAAAAGCAAAAGTTGTAAATAAGGTATTTGCCTATTGTAATACAACTTTTTGATATAAATAATATCTTTAACAAAAACACTTGATTTTACTAGTTTAGAATGTATTACTACTAACT
This sequence comes from Haematobia irritans, assembly GCF_050003625.1. Classification (NCBI taxonomy): domain Eukaryota; kingdom Metazoa; phylum Arthropoda; class Insecta; order Diptera; family Muscidae; genus Haematobia; species Haematobia irritans. The sequence goes on from NC_134398.1 coordinate 81,486,053, forward strand.
ATGTATTACTACTAAATTGTCCTCCACATAACTGAATCTTCGAAACGAACGGCAATGAGTTAAAATTTATAAAAAGAATCTCATCCAACACCGGAATCATTTTCAACATTCAACAAATTAAAAGAAAAAGTTTAAACACATGGAATACAAACTTGTAATGCACTATAGTGGCGTTTAGTTTCACCCACTCTTAAAGGGCTATATATTAAATTTTTATCATTCAATTGGAAAAACTTATCATTACATAATAAATTTTACATTCAATGGAAAAAACTGCCGCAAAGGACTATTTCGATTTTTGTCATTTAATTTTGGCTTCGCTTCCTGAAAACAAATGCACATAGCTTTTTTAGTTTGTTCTAAATGTATAGAACCAATATTATAAACTCACCGACGTATTTAATTTCGTCGAAGGCTTTCCGTGCCTTCTTTAGTTCCTCGTTCATGGTCAACAAGTCCTTGACACGAGCATATTTTCTGGGATCTTTACGCACCAGGAATATTATATCTTCAACTTGTACTCTACCAGTGCGACCAATTTCCATGGCACGGTGGGTCATTTCCGTAATAAATTCAATAACCAGATCTTCTAGCAGGTCCACACTCTCGGTATAGGGATTCTTATCGTCACCAAAGCCATACATCATGCACCGCAACTCTTTACTAAATAAACGTTTGCGTCCAGCATTTGTTGGCACAAGTTCCTCACCATCTTCCTCATCGAACTAGAAATGTTTTAAAAAGAATATGGTGGAGTGCATTAAACTGACCATAGAAGAGAACTAGAAGTCGAAGATGAGTACACAATCATAGGAAAAGATTGTACCCTACTCTAAGCATTCAAATCAAAAAAATGGCAGCAACAAAAATGTTCATTATTACTGGAAGATTTGCATCGCAATCTAAGTTATGAATGTATTCTAATTTTGCAACCGTACGACCTTTCCATAGCTCTCAATAAACTGAGTAATCGAATAAATTGTAATCAAACAAAAAAAGTAAAAAATTATACTTACATCGGGGTTTTCAAAAGGCTCATCATTATTCGCTGCCATTTTTATCACTATAAAATTGTAAATAAACAAAACCTTAGTGAACAGGGATGTGAATCATAGACCAATTAAATATGACATCTCAAGTTAATTCACAGCGCTGTAGTTTGTCTGCACACCGTAGAGGTCTCTTTTACGTCTGCAATTGAGAGATTTTTTAATTTGGCTTTAATTTGTTTTCTTGATGAAACATCAAATATTGGAAAAACATGTAAAATTCTATACTTTCCACACCTTTTTTGTAATGCAAATTGACTGATATGTACGGTTATTCTCGTTTTCCAAAAATAAATTGAGTCACTTGACTGCGCAATTGAGTGGAATGACTGCGCACTGCAAATAAATAAAACCATGGTGAATTCACTTGATATGTCTTTAACTTCATTGGTCTATGATTGCAAATAAACAAAACCATAATGAATTATCAAAGTGTCTCTATATTTTCTTGGTCTACGCTTAAATTAGCAATAGCATCAGGGCTGTTTTCTTTTAGCACTGGATACCCTAAGCCGTGAAGGACTAAAAGAAAACAGAGTACTCGTTTATGCAGGACATCTCCAAACATATGCAACACTAGCCCTGCCAGCATTTCAAAGTTCCATTTCATCCTCATCGCTACCACAGACTCGTAAATGTCACCACAACCATCGCGAACTGTGATGGGGAAGCATTTCAAAAAGTACGAAATGTACATGAAAGTATTTTGCCATCACTACTGTTAGAAGAGTCATTTTATTTTTTTGTGAAACGCCAAGCGCAACCAGCTTGTTATATTTTATTTAAATAAAAACGGAAATAAAGTTCTGAAAACATAGATATTACGCTTAAAATTGTGAAAGGTATATGGTGAACAATTTTCGACTTTCCAAATAGAATAAAGTGATCGTTTTTCAAATATTTTTCCAGGCACGCTGTCTCCATCGAAAATAAACAAACTGGCTGATAGACGCTGCAATATGTAACTTGCTACTTAAAACTCAACATCATTCTTTTATTAATAAACCGAAAAATGTTATATCCCTGCCAACATTTTTTGAATTTGGGGGCGCTTCTGAGAATCCCCAGTACGTCGAAAACAATAATATACGATATCAAAAACTCGTCGGAAAAGCGCCGTCACTATTGAGAAGTTGTACCACGCCAAGTTACTACAAAAAGGTTTCGCATGAGTGCAATTATTAGGTGCCTTTATAGATCAATTTAGAACGACGCCAATAAGAGACCCTCCAAACAATCAGAAAAAGCACATTTTAAGATAGTGGTAAAAGAATCATTGTGGTCGAGTAAAACACGTTTGTTTAGATATTTATTAATTTGATTAATCATTTACAAATTCTTAAAAATATAACATTTATACCACTATCACATCACATTTAACATAATTTTTTGCATTAATGATGATGTAGAGTTACAAGTAGCGAGTTACATGTTGCAGCGTCTATCAGCCAGTGTTTTTATTCGATGGAGGCAGCGTGTCTGTAAAATATTTGAAAAACAATCACTTTATTCCATTTGGAAAATCAAAAATTGTTCACCAATATACCTTTCACAATTTTAAGCGTAAAATCTATGTTTTCAGAACTTTATTTTCGTTTTTATTTAAATAAAATATAACAAGCTGGTTGCGCTTGGCGTTTCACAAAAAATAAAATGGCTTTTGTAAAAGTAGTGATGGCAAAATACATGTATGAAGTACATTTTGTACTTTATGATATGCTGCCCCCCATCACAGTAGGATGGTTGTAGTGACATTTACGAGTCTGTGGTAGCGATGAAGATGAAATGGAACTTTGAAATGCTGGCAGGGATTTATAAGAAATTATAAATGTTTAATCAAATCAATAAACATCTACACAATCGTGTTTTACTTGACCACAATGATTTTTCTACAATTACCTTAAAATGCACTTTTTCTGATAGTTTGCAGGGGTTCTTATTGGCGTCCTTCGAAATTGATCTAAATAGGCACCTAATAATTGCACTGATGAGAAACTTTGTCGTAGTAACTTGGCGTGGTACTACTTCTCAATAGTGACGGCGCTTTTCCGACGAGTTTTTGATGTCGTATCCCAATAAACACAGGATGGGCGTTTTTCAAATGCAACAACTTTTCAGTTTGAGGGTAAATATAATTTTCAACATAAATTCAACTTGACTTGAAATAGCTCATCTTCAATATATCTTCAAATTGTTTGCGAATTACTTCCAATTTGCCAAAATGTTGACGAAATCTTTGAAAAGGTGTTGAAGATAATATGAGAAAATTTTGACAAACCACTACCCTAAAATGCAACGAAAAAACCGTGTGGTTTTCAATACTTATTTGTGCAACGAAGTTCGTGGTCAATTGCAAGAAATAAAAAAATGGAAAATTTTAGACAAATAACCAAATAGTTTATAAAAATAGGTAAGTGAAAATAAAAAATGAAATAAAACTTTAAGGAAGTCACTAAATGTATATCTGTTTGCAGAAAACTAAAATTATGGATTCTACGTTCTTGAAAATATTAAAAAGCTGACCGATGAAAAAATGGTGGACAATTAACTGGAACTGCTTCAAATAGTTTATAATAATTGGTACGTCAATATGAAAAATTAAATCAACACTTTAGAGAAGTCACTAAATTTAAATCTCTTTGCAGAAAACTAACATCTTTGGATGCTACATTCTTGCAAACATTAAGAAGCTGACCAATGAAAAATGAGTGGCTTATCGACAAGAAAAAGTTTCCACAAACATTACAAGTGCAACATATTAAAATTGTTAAAAATAACAAATTGTTGAAATCAACAACTTCTGGATGAAAATGTGCATCACATCGTCAGTTTAATTCATATGCTATTATCAGTTTAAAATCGATATTTTGTGAATTCCTTCTGCTGGAAATCAATTCTAACACGCGGTCCAGTACGTTCCTAATTCCAAATTGCCTGCATGTTAATAAAAGGAAGGAACCAAAAGGAAGGAAATCGAATTATCAATGCAAAAGTGTTTACTAATAATGTTTAAGATATTTAAAGTTTTGTTGTTTGTTTTTTTTTGTTCTTATTTGTTGATATGTTTAATAAGATTATTATTTATCAATTAGTATTGTAGTGTATTATGTAGTATAGTGTATTATTATATATTTTATTTTGATGAAAATGAATAAATTATACAAAATTCATAGAATTTTGGCTTTGACTTTCAATTTGAAGTGGGGATATCATTCATACAAATTTAGGTTGAAAAGTATTTGCAACGATGTTAATTTTGAATTTGACTCCCATCGAAAATTGTTTGACAAATTATTGAGTAGCGATGCATTTCAGTTTGAGGATAACACTTGAGATATTATTGCTAATGTGTTGAATTTCACTGTTGAGGGTAATGTCTGTTTTTTGTTGAGAACGCGATTTTCTCAACAATTTCTCAACTTGAATATTACCCTATTCTTTTGAAAAAATGTTTGAAAAATTGTTGAAATTTAGCATTTTTCAAACGTTTGTGTTTATTGGGATATGATTGTTTTCGACGTAGTGGGGATTCTCAGAAGCGCCCCCAAATTCAAAAAATGTTGGCAGGGATCAGCTGTTCAAAAACAATCACAGAAAAGAAGTGAAATCTTGAATTTTTGATGTATGAAATGCTCCAATTAGTAATAAATATTTACTGCTGCGATTATTTGTGACACTAAACCACTTTGAATTTCATGTTTTTCGATAAATTAGTCACAATAAAGTGCTATTGTGAATCGATGAAGCGTCACTTTATCAAAACACAATCTGGCAAGATCGCCGCGACTTGCACTGATGAGATGTTCTGGATAGAACACCACCCTCCTAGCATTTCAAAGTTCCATTTCAACCTCATCGTTACCATACACTCGTAAATGTCACTTCAACCATCATGAAAAGGTACATCAAAAAGTACATGCAAGTAATTTGCCATCCCTACTGTTAAAAAAGCCATTTTTTTGTGAAACGCCAAGCGCAACCAGCTTGTTATATTTTAATTAAATAAAAACGAAAATAAAGTTCTGAAAACATAGATTATACGCTTAAAATTGTGAAAGGTATATTGGTGAACAATTTGGTGATTTTCCAAATGGAATAAAGTGATTGTTTTTCAGATATTTTACAGACACGCTGCCTCCATGGAATAAAAACACTGGTTGATAGACGCAGCAACATGTAACTCGCTACTTGTAACTTAACATCATCATTAATGCCAAAAATTATGTTAAATGTAATGTGATAGTGGTATAAATGTTATATTTTTAAGAATTTGTAAATGTTTAATCAAATTAATAAATATCTAAACAAACGTGTTATACTCGACCACAATGATTCTTTTACAACTATCTTAAAATGCACTTTTTCTGATTGTTTGGAGGGTCCCTTATTGGCGTCGTTCTAAATTGATCTATAAAGGCACCTAATAATTGCACTCATGCGAAACATTTTTGTAGTAACTTGGCGTGGTAAAACTTCTCAATAGTGACGGCGCTTTTTCGACGAGTTTTTGATGTCGTATATGATTGTTTTCGACGTAGTGGGGATTCTCAAAAGAGTCCCCAAATTCAAAAAATGTTGGCAGGGCAGTGCGACGATGTTCTGGAGAGCCCATACAAATGTTGTATCCAGTGCAAAAAGAAAACAGCCCTATCATAGACCAAGAAATGTGTAGACGTCTCAAGTCCATGCACAGCGCTTTAGTTTGTCTACAACTTCTTAATAGTGACGGCGCTTTTCCGAGGAGTTTTGGATATCGTATACGATTGTTTTCGACGTAGTGGGGATTCTCAGAAGCGCCGTCAAATTAAAAAAATGTTGGCACCCAATAAACACAAACGTTTGAAAAATGCTAAATTTCAACAATTTTTCAAACATTTTTTCAAAGGATTAGGGTAATATTCAAGTTGAGAAATTGTTGAGAAAATCGCGATCTCAACAAAAAACAGACATTACCCTCAACAGTGAAATTCAACACATTAGCAATAATATCTCAAGTGTTGTCCTCAAATTGAAATGCATCGATACTCAATAATTTGTCAAACAATTTTCGATGCGAGTAAAATTCAAAATTAACATCGTTGCAAATACTTTTCAACCTAAATTTGTATGAATGATATCCCCACTTCAAATTGAAAGTCAAAGCCAAAATTCTATGAATTTTGTATAATTTATTCATTTTCATCAAAATAAAAAATGTAATAATACACTACACTACATAATACACTACAATACCAATTGATAAATAATAGTCTTATTAAAGATATCAACAAATAAGAACAAAAAAACAACAAACAACAAAACTTTAAATATCTTAAACATTATTAGTAAACACATAAAACAGCATTAAAATTTATTAACATGCGGCCAATTTGGAATTAGGAACGTACTGGACCCCGTGTTAGAATTGATTTCCAGCAGAAGCAATTCACAAAATATCCATTTTAAACTGATAATAGCATATGAATTAAACTGACGATGTGATGCACATTTTCATCCAGAAGTTGTTGATTTCAACAATTTGTTGCTTTTAACAATTTTAATTGGTTGCACTGGTAATGTTTCTGGAAACTTTTTCTTGTCGATAAGCCACTCATTTTTCATTGGTCAGCTTCTTATAGTTTGCAAGAATGTAGCATCCAAAGATTTTAGTTTTCTGCAAAGAGATTTAAATTTAGTGACTTCTCTAAAGTGTTGATTTAATTTTTCATATTGATGTACCAATTATTATAAACTATTTGAAGCAGTTCCAGTTAATTGTCCACCATTTTTTCATTGGTCAGCTTTTTAATGTTTTTAAGAACGTAGAATCCATAATTTTAGTTTTCTGCAAAGAGATATACATTTAGTGACTTCCTTAAAGTTTTATTTCATTTTTTATTTTCACTTACCTATATTTATAAACTATTTGGTTATTTGTCTAAAATTTTCCATTTTTTTAATCTCTTGCAATTGACCACGAACTTCGTTGCACAAATAAGTATTGAAAACCACATGGTTTTTTCGTTGCATTTTAGGGTAGTGTTTTGTCAAAGTTTTCTCATATTATCTTCAACACCTTTTCAAAGATTTCGTCAACATTTTGGCAAATTGGAAGTAATTCGCAAACAATTTGAAGATGTATTGAAGATGAGCTATTTCAAGTCAAGTTGAATTTATGTTGAAAATTATATTTACCCTCAAACTGAAAAGTTGTTGCATTTGAAAAACGCTCATCCTGTGTTTATTGGGCAGTGACAAAACCCTTATGTGTCTTACAGACTATAAGTTTTTCCTGACGGAATGTCTATTTTTGTAAAAAATCTTACGGTGTGTCCAATCGATGCGACAATTCGTTGATGACTAAATAATCGGTAAATGTGTTATCGATCCCATAAACATGCAGCAGTATCGATTATGATTTGGACTTAATCAACGACCCGACCACTGCCGTCCGGATAAACTTATAGTCTGCAAGGCGCATTATGCGCCGTCCAGACGCTTGGAATTGTCGGAAGTTGGTAAAATATCGATAAATGTGTTATCGATCCTATTGCCTAGCTGTAGTATCGCTTATTCCTTCGAACATATCTTATAATTTGGCATATCCAAGTTCACCATAGTGTGAACATAGTCTTATAAAAATAGACTTTGCTGTCGTATTTAGGTGATCAATAGGTAACTGTCAAATTTGCAGTTCGTAAAGAAAGTGACGGCACCGTTGTTTTAATATCTCTTCGACTTTGTTATTGCTAATCGATGGACGAAGTTTGTCATTTGGTCGGAAAACAAAACGAGTGGATTCATAGCACGGAGTTATAGAAAAATATATAATTGAAAAAATACTTGCACAACACTCTTATTGGAAATATTGCAAAATGACTAATTCATTTAAGACCTGTTAAAACAAATTGACAAAAGCTCCGTTGGAAAAAGCATTTCATTTGCATATTCGGGAAAAAAGGTTGTATGTAATCCAAAATCAGTGAAATTTCATGTATTGATTTTTTTACAAAAGATTTCCTCGTATATATGAAAATTTTCCGAGCATCAACGAAAAAGAAAGCTTAATAAAGGCAAAACAAGAGCACAACTGCAACTGTCTGCTGCGGTTAAAGATAGTAGCAAAGAAAGTGTTAAAAATATATATGAATATTAAAAATACTAAACAAGAAAATAAAGAAGTGATGCATAATTTGTGTATAAACAAAGGAAAAAACATGATGAATCTAAAATAACAGCACAAAACGTAAAACATAATTAATTTGTTTTTGGAACAAGCAGACATACGTCATACGCTTACTATTCGCCCGTTTTGTATCTATCTCACCCGCGCTCTCTTAGTTTCTCCCAATGCAAAGAGAATTTGAAAAACAAACGACTCTTCTCAATTGCAATTATCAGATAAGTTTCGTTATCGTTTCTTTGTTTGCGTTATTTCTGGAATATAAACAATTCGACACGTAAAATCATAGATTTTTCATCACCCTCAAGAGAAACAAAATCCCACTCGAATCACCGTTGTAGAGACCCCAGTTGTCAAAAAAAATCTTGCCCGCATACTTTTATTTTTTGTTACAAAAAATCAACTGTGTGGATATACCCAAAGAGTATTTCGGGGTGGATCCAATTGTGTGTCTCATCCTACCGCAACCAACAAAAGAAATTGCCGACATCGAAAGAGAAGATTGTGTGTTTTTATCGCTCTGACTACCCGAGTATTTACATACGTATGTAACTTCCATCGGAATTTCCAGCAACGCAAATAAATATATTAAGAGAGTTTTTGCAGTGGGTGACAATTGTATTCTATGGTCTGTTGCTCCACCCCAGCTACCAACGATACATCCAACAAATATCAAAACAAAACGAGCCGTAGTAACTGGTACGAGAAGAGAAAACCGACAACGTCTACGAAAAATTGCATTAAAAATAGCAACAACGAAGGAAAAAAAGTTGGCCTTCGAAAGGCCACCACACACAACACAATTGCAAATAGCATTCCATTATATTATTCGTTCAACTAACATAACTGCAACCTGTTCAGGGTTATAACGACGATGATGTCGGAACCTGACTCAAGGTCGTTGCAAACGACAAATCGGCGTAACATTACCTCCACACAACTAGCAACCTCTTCCTCCCCCAGTAGATTTGCATCATCTCCACGACCAACTTTGTTGCATGTAATATGCTACACTGTGATATTTTCTAGCTTGGTTGCGCCCAGCATGCAGGTAAGCAATACTCAATCTCTTTGTCTTTCATCAATGCCTATTAGGATTGGAAAGTGTTCTTCAGAATTCCTTCTCAAACATAAGGTTATTGTAAAGATATTTCACATTACGTATGAGTCATGTAGGTCCAATGTTGTTATGTCGTCCAGTGGTTATATATAGAATTGAATGGGGTGGTATAAGGGAATTGTGATTATAAATTCATATATTCCCTTTCCTTAAATTGTTAATTAATGATTAATTAATTTTCGTCATTATATTTTTTCATAAATCTATAGATATAAAATTCAATTTATGTTTGTTTATTTGTTTGTATGTTCCGAGTTGGCTCCGAAACGGCTAAACCGATTTACTTGAAACTTTCAGAGATCGTAGGGGGCGTTCATGTGGTGAAAATGGGGTACCTCTTTTTTTTACACCTGGTCGCGGAGGGGGGACCTCTCCTTCGTCGGACATTTTTAAAATTGGACCAAAGTTGACCGATTTACTTGAAATTTTCATTGAAGATTGGGGTTGGCATCTAGACAAAGATCCGCTACTTTTTATTTCGATATTTGGGGGCGGAGGGTGCCTCCCCTTTGTTCGACTTTTTTTAAGTACAGTGAAAAAACCAAAATTCTCTACATTATCTGAGATTTACAGAGAACATGTGGTGAGGTTATGGAATTAATATGGGTACCCGATGATTTCATATGTGGATGGGGAGGGGGACCTTCCCCTTGCCCTACTTTTTGAAACTTGGAACAAAATTATGCGATTTGCTTGAAATTTTCATTGAGTGTTGAGGTTGGCATCTAGACAAAAATCCGCTACATTATTTTTCGATATTTGGTCGAGGAGGGGGACCACCCCTTTGCCCGACTTTTTTTTTAAGTACAGTGAAAACAAAACTAAACTCCCCCGACTGAAATTTTACGGAAAAAATGGGTGAGGTTATGAAATTTATATCAGGTTCCTGATTTTTTAATAAAAATAAAAGGGCATAGGGAGACATCCGCATCTCTTAAGTACATACAGAGAAACAATTAAACTTTACCGAGTTACTTGAAATTTACAGGAGACTGGGGATAGGTTACGATATTAATAGTTGATACCTGATTTTGTGATATTCGGGCGGAAGAGAGGCCGCCCCTTTAGGCTTATAATTTGCTTGACAATTTCTGGGACGTTTACAAAAGATACGCTACATCACTTTTCGATATTTGGTCGGGGAGTAGGTCCTCCTCTAAAACTGCAAAAAAAAACAAAAATTCTTAAGTTTTCTTGAAATTTACAAAGGCACTGGAGGAAGGTTATGAACGAAGGAAAGTTTCAAGAATTTTCAGGGAAGGTTAGGGGTGCTATTCACTACGGTGTTTGTCGATATTGTATCGGGGAAAGTGACGTCCCTTTAAAACAATAAGCAAAATTTAAACATCTCCGATCTACTTGAAATTTACAGGGAACGTGGGATGAGGTGATTAAATTTATACATGATTTTTAAATTAGTACATGATTTTTCGATATCTGGTTGGAGAAGCGGAAAATTGAAATAAATTTTGTCGATTTACTTCGATTGAATTTATAGGGACCATTGATTAGTTATGAAATTATGTTAATATATTGTACGTGATAGTCCGATATCAGGTCAGAGTGGAGCGAAGGTGGGGAGAGGGTTCCCTTTTGTCCATTTTTTTTCTTAAATTGAAAGTAGAGGGTTGTCCGTAAATGGGAATTTTATGATTTTTGCACAGGCTTCTGCCACACTTCTTTTTAGTAAAGAACTTAAATTTACATTAAATTGGCAGAGGGCGCATCATTTTCCAACATTTTAGCACATGTTAATGTGGTAAAATTGTTTACTACTTTTGCTTTTTCCGATTTATTAGATGGGAAACAGTAATTCTTTGTATGTTATTATAATATAGTGCTTAATTTTCAGATATGTTGAGGAGAAGAATACCTTTCATTGACAAACCACACTTAAAATTCACAAGAAATGTAGAAGTTTGTCCAACTACTTGAATACAGAACATTTTTTCAGACGAACCATTTTACATATTTGTACCTATAAACGAAAGAGCAAGTAGTCCGATTTGTTTGAAAGAATTCAAATTTTTTCGAATTTGTTTTCAGCACGAAGAATATGGTTGACTAAGTTAACGCAAAATGTTCCTACAAATACGCTTCGGAAGGCGCAGCGAAGCGGGCAGGTTACGCTAGTATATTTATAAAATTCAGAAAAAAACTCATATTTCTTCGATATGAGTGTTTTTTCTTGTTGTTTATAAGATAAATTATTGTTTATAGTCAAATCTATAATATTCACCTGACATTTGGGTTTGCATTGAGTTATATGAATTAAAAAATATTTTTTAATGTGTTTATAATTATAACTAATTCTTTTCATATAAAGATGGCGCTGAAACGAATAATTATTTCCAGACTGATTTTATTTAAATGAAATATTTCGTTATTAAATAGAAAATTCATTATAATAACGAAAATGTTCATAGCATCTTGGTTCATTTTTAATGACAAATTTTATTTTTGACTTATTGTTGTGATGACATCTAATCCCACATCTTCCTTCTCTTCGGAACAACATCTTATCAAACGTATATCGAATATTCATACATTATCAATAGAGATTTCATTCATTACTTTATTTAGCCTCAAAACTTGCAATTGAAATGGGCACAGGTCCAAAGCCCCTACCTGCTTATTATCCACTAGAACCACCCTCGTAGAAAACAACCTCGTAGTTTCGTCAAAATATCGTCTTCCTACAGAAAAAACGGAACTTTATATACTTTATATGCCGGCGGGTCAAAAACGACTTTTTCCTCCTAACTTATTTTAAATGCTGATAAAACACAGTTTATACGATTTCGTCCTTGTGAGCTAAAGGGAGATCCTAAAATGTCCATTCACGTCGATGGTAACCTCGTTTTGGAACAGCAAACAGTAAAATACCTGGGAGTTTATTTGTCATAACATCTTTCTTGGGACAAGCATATTGAGATGATAAAATCTAAAGTATCCAAGGCAACAGGGATCTTGTGAAAATTCAAAAGCAAACTATCAACGGATACGAAGCTACTACTATATATTACTCTTTGATCCACTGTCATTTTGTCTACGCCACTATTATTTATGCATATAAAAAGTGTAATGCTATTAAATCCTTACAGTCAGCAAAAAATCAAGCTTTAAAATGTGTGTACAATTTACCGAAGCACTGCTATTTAAAAACTATGCAAAAACTGTTCTCCCCATAACAGGTATATACAAACAGCACATTTTAATTGTTATGTTTCAAAGTTGAGAGCTAACCACCCATACTTGAATTTCAAACGTAATAATGATGTGTCCCATATGCGTACTAGACAATATGGTAACTTGATGTCAGCCCTATGTAGAACCGAACTCCCAAAACAGAGTATAAAATATGCTGGACCTCATGAATTTAATGAACTACCACAGACTCTTAGAGACACTGCTACAATTTTTGTTTTTAAAACCCGATTGAAAAGTATCTCTTTGAGAGAATTGAAACGTTACTTTAAAAAACTTATAATGTTATATCTCTATATTTAAATGAAAACTTTAAGTAATTTCAAAATGTTTATGAATTGTAATTACAAAATTGCCAACTAGTCTCTACTAAAGCCTTTATGGCGCAGAGACAAACATTTTTTTGTAAATATTGAATTATTGAATGAAATAAATAAATAACTCGAAGTAGTTAATCAATATATAAATATCGATTTTGTTGCCAATCTTGATGAAAATTCAACAATCGAATCAGCCGCATTGTATTGAGCTCTCAACAAATACAAGAACTTTCGTGTCAAATTCTTACTATGTACAGATTCTAAATCGGTCGTAACCGGTATAAAGAATGTGAAGAATAATTGCTTCATCATCTTTAAAATCAGAGATGATCAAATACCATATAAAATTTTAAATTATGTGTGTTCCGATCGTATAGGAACACATGGAAACTGCATTGCTGATAAAGCCGCTAAAAAAGTTCTTCATCAAATCCTACGTTTAATATTGTCTATTTAATCTATCACCCTATTTAAACTAAATTTTCATAACTTATGCTTAGTACTAAGTTCGTTTCTGCGAAAAACGAATATCTTCATCTATCTCCGTAAATAGGGCCTCAAACGCAGTGATGTTAACTTATTTATGCGAAATAATATGCCTGCCTGTTTTTTCGTGCGAAAAATCCAGGGTTGTATAAATATGTGTTTAAAAATGCTCAAAACAAAGATTTCGCATTTATTCTGCGCTAACGTTTTTTATATGGAGTATAACAGTTTTTCGTGCGAAAACGTGATCTTAGTACTAGGCTTTAAACATAAATCAGTTCGAAAACCGATTTTGTTAGCATTTATCTTTTCTGTTTATTTTCATAATTTATTATGATTAAAAATATATAAGTAAATATATAAATAAATAATCTCCCTTCTCTCCGGAGTAGTTTCGGCATCAAGTTTCATAAAAAATAAACTAAAATATCATTAACACCTTATAGTTGAGGTTTTATGTTGTTACAACATGAATATATATCATATACCGTACACAATGTATTATACACAATGTGTACTAAACAAATAACTGCACTCGCGGTAACGTGAACTAATTAAAACCAAGAGAGTTCACTCTAGAGAACTTCAGGAAATTTCAGAACAAAATTATTCGGTAGTTTTACACGTTCTAGCGTGATAGTTCTTTATCTTTGTTATTAGTAATATTAAAAACTTAATTTAATGTCATGAAAAAACTTCTTCGCTTCCACCGGGGGTTGAACCTGTGTCCGTTGGCACCATAACAGAACGCCTTAGCACACTTAGTCAAAATGTCTACTCAAATGCTTGTGACATGAACCGAATATGACACCGCGGCATGACATTCTAACTAGAGATTTTCTTGATTATTATGCATATGGAACGCTGGTTTAAATCCCGCCGGAGGATATTTTTTATTAAATATTTTTCTAAAAAATATTTTTGATTGTTATACATCGTTTTTGTTTTTTTCGGCATATATTTCTATATAATTATTTTTTGCATCAAAAATCAACAAAAAATTATCGTAAATTGCAAAACCTTCTCCAAAGAACTTCCATGGAAGTGAAGTAGTCAAACGACACAGGTTCAAATGCCAGCGGGGATGATTTTTTAATTTTTTTTATTAATTTTTTATTCTTTTTTGCAAAATTTAATTGTCCAAAACATAAATTTTCATTTAAAACGGCCTAATTCCGTAGTTTCTAAGACTTGGCCAAAAGGATTGCATCGGAAGGGTAAAAATCTCGATAGCGGATTCCCCGTGATGCACTTTAAAAGAAATGTTGGTGGACTTGTCCAAAAGGTTTGAATCGGAATTGGAAAAAACTTGATGGGGAATTCCAGGATGTGCTTTAAAAGAAATGTTTGTGGAACAACTTCCAATTTTTTGCTGGGATTGTGAATCTGCCTTTAACGTCAAATTTCATGGTTTTCAGCGTTACGGAGTAGTTAGTGTAAGCAAAAGAGTGTTCACGTTACCGCGAGTGCATTGTGTAACGACTTTTGATGCGGTTACAAAATAATGTAAATTCGGTTTTGAAGGTCTGTAGGAACTTGAAGATACTTAGAGACTTTGTTATTGGCTTTGAGGCCATACATAAATATGGCTTCCGGATTTATATTTGGAATTCGTAACATTAGATTTTAGGATTGCAGGGAAATGTTTTGTTTAATTTCTAGAGAGAGTTTTAAATTTCTGTCTAAGAGTTCAAGAAATTCATAAGAAATTATCGCCGTGCGAGACGTAAATTCTGTAGATTATTGATCGAAATGGATAAATAATTTAATTTTCGGATTTCTTTTTTGTAGATACTTTAAAAGTTAAATAAAGCTATCGTACCGTGACTATATTGACGTATGGCCCTCAATAAATCGTTTTGGATCAATACTCGGATAGTCAAAGGTCATATTAAGACATTAATAGCAAATTATAAGATGAGTCATTGGTTTTAAAAGTATGAGGCATACGTCCGGGTACATACTTGTTTTTTTTTTTTATCGCAATGAGGTGTCATTTGTGTTCCTTCATTTTCCATGAACCAGTTCGCAATCTTCTGTTTACATTGATATACTATTATTAATACTGTGATAAACGTTGCGAGTTACTTGTTGTTCTAAAGGCATACAATGTTGACAGAATTCCGATTTCGTTTTGTGCTCCCTATTATCGAACTACGGCTGCGACAGTGGAATCGGTGCACAGTGGGAGCAACATTAATACCGATGTGTGAGGCTATTACCCTTATATCTATGTCGTCATCGCTTTTTTAAGTTATGCTATATTAAAAGAAATTATCTTCCAACTAAAGTATAAATTTTTAATGTAATGGAAAGTGGAAATAGATAAATTTGTGAACATTTCTCACTCAAGTCAGTTCCAAGTGAATGAATACATTATCATTTGTCTTTGCATTCTTTACTACCGATATAATGAACTAAAAATTTCGGTCCATTCAAGTTCGCAATAACCGTGTTTGACTGTACAATTTTATAAGCAATACGATTTAAATGTAAGAGATGGGTTAGTCTAGATTAGTTATAGTGGTAGCCCGTTATTTCAGGATGACTTAGACTATTCAGTTCATTGTGATACCGGAGTTGTGAACTTCTTCTTCTTATTACAGCACAGAAAAACATTTCAAGAAAATTTTTCCAATTAAAGTCTTAATTGAGTTTTAAAAAATATTCAATTAAAATTTAATTGGTTCAACAAATTTTTTAATTGAAACAAAAATTAATTACAGAAATTAAGAGTATCAATTAATTTTTTTAATTGACTTTCAATAAATTTTTTATTTGAGACTATCATTTGTGTGTTTGAAGACATATCAATTAAAAAATCAATTGGATCAATTAATCTCGTGATTAAAAGTCAAAGTCCGAACGGCTTTTCTCATTATGGTGAAACCAGTTGGACAAGCTTTTACATCACTCAGATATGTCGCCAGTATTACTGAGAGGGTTTAAACCACTGGTGAAAAACCTTTGGTTTTCGATCAACACTGGGACTGAACCTAGTACCCTTTGTATGCATGGCTGGCATGCTACCCATTGCACCACGGTGGCTTCCAAGATATAAGGGTTAAATACCAAACATTTTTACAAACGTGAAATAAATCACCACAAACCCGAAAGGTTTGAAGAAATACGCACAACCTCCACGAATTTAAACAAATCTGATTTTGCAGTTACACACTATCTCCCATAGTGAGCCTTTGAATTGATATGACTGTAAAGTCATCGCTTTATAAAATTGTTTTTTGTTGAAGTGCTAAAACATACTCCTTAAAACGAATTTTGATAAGAATTAGTAATTCGATCAAACACCTGGTCTATTCTTTGTGTGACTAATAGCCAAATGGCGCAAAGTTTCAAAATCGCAAGCACTTGGCCTACAGTTATTAAAAAACAACAAAACGGAAGTATGATAAGAGTGGTATTTATGTGAGAGCAACAACATTATGCGAGAATGTTATAAAGGTCCTGTTCGAAACAGAAACTTTTTACTATGGTAAGATACCAATGGTGAAAAACTCAGCAATTGTTTTTCACCATAGTAAATGGGTATCTTACCATAGTAAAAAGTTTCTGTTGTTGGTGTACTCATTTCTTTAAAAAATAAAACTACTTTTTGTTAAGGGTGTGAAGATAAATTCGTGAGTTAAATTCGTGATTTGTGTCTCGGCTAAGCAAAATTCAAATTTGTGGAACGAACTTTGTGGGACGAATTTAACTTGTGGAACGTATTCCAAAAAAATTAAATTTTCTTAAAAAGAGGCAACTTTGTGGTGGAAAAACTGCCAAACACCGTCAGTTATTTTATGTGTAGTCATACTATGCATTAGTATGAAAAACAAAAAAATGATCCATAAGAGATAACCGCTAATAACTCTAAAGTCGTATAAAAGTGTCAATATATCCTGAACTAATGGACATAAGATAGTAAAATAAAAAAATAAAAACATGAAAGGGGTATCAAAATAAGATTCTTAAATAACGTCAAAAATCTCTTGCACAGTACTAGTGCAAAAGATTTTCATCAGATATCGGCAACATATAGCTCCGATATTGGATCGCCTATATCTGGGAAAATATTCTAGAGGAATTGACCAGACAAAATGACAGTGGTAGATATTGGCCTGGACCAAATTTTGGTCCATATACATATTTCTATTAAATTGCTTTAGTTTCGTTTACCTACAGGATGTTTCGCATTAAAAATTAATAATTTTATTTAATATTAATTTTTCCTTCCTACGTAATTGAGCTATGTTCATTATTTAGCTGAACTTTTGTACAAAGTGAATATAGCTCGGTTTTTGTCTCCGCTAAGATAAAGTTAACTTTAACTTCACGGACATAAATAAATCAGTATTGTTCATTTTTCGTTTATTTTTACCTACATTAGTACATAGCATCGACGGTATTTTTTAGTGATCTGGGGTTCTTCGATAATATCGCTATCGGAAAATAAGTATCGATAGTACCTGAAAAATAAAACTATCGATGGTGCTATCGATAGTTTTGCAGCTCTAACGTGCACTTTTTTATTGAAAACCAACACGATTTTCAATTAAAAATGTAATCGACTTTTGTCACGGAATCAATTGATTAAAAAAATGATTGTTTTTTGACATAAAATTCAATCAGTGTTTTAATTGATATTGGCAATAAATTTCAATTAAAAAAACTAATATATATATCGCACCCAAAACTTATTTAATTTTATTTGAAATAAAAGAAAATATGCGTTTCTTATAAAAATATTTTATTTTTGTAAATATAAAAAGAATTTGGTTCTTGTTATTTGAGTGTTTTGTTTTAACATAACTTACTCATACAATTATGATTAATAAGAACTAAAGGGGGGTATTAAATTTAGCCGCTAAAATCGAATAAAAATCAGTATAAATAATATTATAACCCTTTGATTGAAATGTTAATAAAACTTGATGGGGAATACCCCAAAGTAACTTTTCACAAAGTATATATTTTTAGAGAAAAGTAATCGTGAAAAAATGAAAATTTTAGCGGCTAAACCCGAACCTTATTCCCACCCTTAAGGTTGAAAAAAAAAACTATATAAATCATTATCCTCCATATTGTAATAACCGTGTCAGCATGTTCCTTCTAATATCTAGATGCGCCTAGATTTCCAATAAATCAGTAGTCTGTAGGCTAAATTAGTTTTTCTGAAAATAAACCGAATTAAAAGTTAAACATTACCTGCATAGAATGCCAAGTTGAATTCTTAGGATTATGTTGCAGATTAATATTCTTCTTTTGCAGTTGTAGACTTTTGGTGTCTTAAGGCGCTCGCCAAGTCTAATTTTAGTAGCGATTCCTTTCCAATATTTGAATCAATCTTAGACAAAAATAATGGCAAAGCAATAATATTTGGTATTATATTGAGGATTAGCAATACTTTGCAAATTCTGGAAATAAAAAATATATAAATGGAAAACATACATATTATTATACATATTTATTGCGATTTTCGGGTATTTTTCGTATTTTTAAATCTAAACGAAAGAAAGTTTTACCATTACATAAATATTGTAATGCAGCTCATTAGATTATTTATCAGATATGCTCCTGTTTGGGTTCAAACTGAAAAAGACAGGTAAAATAAAAATGCAATTTAATGTCAATGCTACTTCTTGAAGTTATATCTTCCAATGAACTCACACCGCTCTCGATTTTAAGAAAACTCGGCGTTAAATTTACAATTTTAAAACATCAAAACGGTATTCACCTTTTGATTGCAAAAATCTACTTATACTAGATGATTTTTGATTAAAAGGAGTTGATTGATTGACCAATTTTACGACA